>NC_079439.1:55666482-55913982 GCF_903798145.1 Danio aesculapii
CCTGGACATGTTAGAACTACAAATAATTAGTATCTCCTTTAAACTTTTAAATTCAAATTTTTACATAATTTTACAAGTAATTTCAACTTATATTATGTTAAAAAGATTTCACTTAAAAATGTTAAACAGTAATCCTTTATTTGACAGTGTTCTGCAAACAGCAGCAGTTGCTTCTTGAGACTCTGTATGTAACATATCTGTCAAATGTCACAGGAGAACTTACAATAAAACCACATATTTGTGTGAGAAACAAGCTGCGCATCAAACCTCTCACCTCTCGCATCTCTTCACAGATTTTTAACGCAACATTCTGTCTCACTTTCTGTTCCATACCTAAATATTCATTATGATGATTCAGGCCTGATCGCCAGATGATATCTTAGTTATTGTCTTAATGATGTGCAAACTGACATTAACCACTATAGAACAAAGGTTTATTTTGCTTGTAATTCAAGTTAAAGAGGCTTTTTAAGGACCTTTTTAAATATAAGATGTTCAAGTAAAATAACTTTTGAAAAATCTCTTTTGAAAATTTAACCCTTGATGCATAGCATGGGTCTAAATGACCCAAAAGCATGTCATATCTTTGAACGAAATTAATTTAATCCAGGTATTTCTTGACAAATTTCTTGTTTTTTATTCATCACAAATGGCTATTTTCTCAATTTTTTTGTGAAACATCTACTTTTTTCCGCTAATATACTTGCAAAACGAACAAATATCAAAGGTTCGTTTAAGGTTAATTGAAACATTTATTAACATTTAACAAATACCTGGAATAATAATTGATAAAATGCATCTCTTTCAAAAATTTAATATTAAATTTTCATTAAGAAACATGCAAAAACAGCAGTATAACAGTATATATATATATATATATATATATATATATATATATATATATATATATATATATATATATATATATATATATATTATATATATATGTATATATATACACTCACACACAGTTGACGTCATAATTATTAACCCCCCTGAATTATTAGCCCCGTTTATTTTTTTTTCCTCAATAACTGTTTAACGCAAAGAAGATTTTTTTCAACACATTTCTAAGCATAATAGTTTTAATAACTCATTTCTAATAACTGATTTATTTTATTTTTGCCATGATGACAGTAAATTATATTTTACTAGATATTTTTCAAGATTCTTCTATGCAGCTTAAAGTGACATTTAAAGGATTAACTAGGTTAATTAGGTTAACTAGGCAGGTTAGGGTTATTAGGCAAGTTATTGTATAATGATGTTTTTTTTCTGCAGGAAAATAATATTAAAGCTTAAAGGGGCTAATAATTTTGAAAAAAATTAAAAAAGGTTTTTATTCTAGCCAAAACAAAACAAATAAGACTTTCTCAAGAATTTTTTTTTTAATATATATATAACAGGGTTTTACACCCCATTTTACACCCCTATACAGGGTCACAAAAAGACAAAAGAACAATTTTGAGCATTAGAAAATAGAAAAGCATCTTCAGTTTTTCCCAATGAAGTTCTAGATCCCTTAGATTTAAACAAAGCTGGTGCATCTAAGATTGGTGTTTTCTGTCCTGAATAAACTGTTTTTGAGCAAATCATTTGAATTAATGACTGTTTGGAGTTAATAAATGAGTTCTAGATGAATCAACCATTTTAAATTAATTATTTAAATTAACAATTTAAAGAATCACTTATTAAGGCTGGGAACACATCACAAGATAATTGGGCAGATTTTGAGCTGATTTCTCCCCTTCTGACAATCCAGTCATGTCCCACTTATCTTTTTAACTCTGAAGATTATATTTTTAGCAGATTTTCCTGTGGTGTGAAGTGTGTTAATAGTGACTAAATCTGCTTGGAAGAACATCTGGGGTACTCAGATTGCAAATCGTAAGTAAACAACATGTTGAATATTTATGATCAGCAGATCAGAAATCCTGATGTGTGGCAGGAACCCAGAGGACAAAGACGCATTTAAGCTTAAGATTATTATGTCAAATGAAACAATATCCAGAAAGCCATCTGACAGAAGATGATTTCTGGAAGAATAACATCATAGAGCATTACAAAGTGACATGGATTTAGACAGCAGAAATGCAGGATCTGCTTGTTGATTTGTGGCAACAGCACAAATTTTATATTCGTTTTATATTTGTTTATTCTCAAGTCTCGAGAGATTTAGCAAAATTTCCTGTAATTACTTTGGGATTCTGGTTGACAATCTGTTTGTTTGTGTTATTGCCTTAGTCACATCGTGACACACCACACACAATACAACCAAGTGGAGAAATCTAAGATTTTTTTATAGACATATTGTTTTTTGTGATATATACACTGTGATATGAATATAAACACATATAAGGGGGCTAATAAAATTTTAAATAAAAGTTACATTCAAATTGTTTTAAAAAGCCAAAATAAAACAAATAAGACCAAATTTCTACAGAAGACAAAATATATTCCTAAATGCTGTAAAAGAAATCCTTACTCTGTTTAATGTAATCCAGGAAATATATAAAAAATCACAGAAGGGCTAATATTTTTTCACTTCAACTGTATATTTATTGTAATTTATTGCAATACAATTTCACATGACTCTATTTGGAACGAATTCAGAATTTGATTGGAACGATTTTGTGCATCTGTATAAAATATAACATTCATTAATTTTCTTTTCGGCATAGCCCCCTTATTAATCTGGGGTCACCACAGCAGAATGAACTGCCAACTCATCCAGCATATGTTTTACACAGCGGATGCTCTTCCAGTTGCATCCCATCACTGGGAAACACTCATGCATTCTCATTCAGACGTATACACTATGGACAATTTAGCTTACCTAATTTACCTATAGCGCATGTCTTTGGACTGTGGGGGAAACCGGAGCACCGGGAGGAAACCCACGCCAACTTGGGGAGAATGTGCAAACTCTACACAGAAATGCCAACTGACCCAGCCAGGACTCAAACCAGCGACCTTCTTGCTGTAAGGCAACAGCGCTACCCACTGCGCCACTGTGCCGCCCTAAAATCTAAAAAAATTTACAAAATAAAATTGTTATGTTGGAAAAGGAGGTTAGTATCAAACAGGCCAGTGGTTCTCTAACTGTGGTAGGTGTTAAAAATCAGTCTGCTTGGCGCAGAGTGAGAGGAAGATGCACTCTAGAGAAGCCCTTTTGCACTGCAGACCAGTCCTGTTGTGTTGGCGTTTCAGTTACTGCAAACTCAGGATTTTCCCCATGCTGTATCATTGGTAAAATAATTATTACAAATGTGTTAAAACGTGTGCTCGTAGTTGTGTAAAATAATGCATGTTTTCGATATAAAGTTGTTTGTTTTGTAAAGCAGTGCGGCTTTCGGTTTACTTTGTTACCTCAGATTTAAGCTAATTAATTTAGATGTGATTCAAATGTAGTGTAAATGACGAGCAGTAGATCTATTATCCAATTCAAGTAATTCCAAATCATATATTTAAAATACAAGCTATTGTTTAGATTTCAAAGATATACAAATATGTCATATGTACAAGCAACTTACATTTCAAAGTGTATAAAAATGTTATCAGGTCCAACCAACATTGATAAATAGCCTGCTAGTACAGCTGTTTTCTTTTTACTTTTTAAAAACAGTGCCATTTTTAATAAAATGTTAAAAGCACATTTTAATTTAAATGGTGAAGTTTTTTTTTGTTATAGTCTATAAGCACAGTTAATGTTCAAACTATTTATAATCTTTAAAGTGGCTGACAATAATACATATTCTTAATAATAGGAATTCATCTACCACGTTTTTTAACTGTGCAGTGCTGTAACTGCTTAATTAGGCCTACTATGCTACCGTTTTTCAATACTGGTCATTATGGTGATACTTGGAGAGACAATTTTTGTCTGATGTGGTACTTGATGAAAAAAGTTTGAGAACCACTGAAACAGATGGGTTATTTTCAGATATTTTACAGATGGATACATGCAATGAGAGTCAATGAAAGTCTTTGGATTACCGGAGTTATGGAGCAGAAGATATTAATAGTGGAATTCCAGGAGCTAGTATGCTGGAAAAATCCAGAAACACAACACATACAGGAACACAGGGATGACACAAGGCAGACTGGGATTGCTGGAGCATGGTAAGAGGTACTCGCTTGTAGCATATGAGCAAGTCTGGGAGCAGGAATGAGAGTCCTATCTGTAAGGGAGAGCAGACAAAGTGTGAGTAGAAAAGGGGTGCTCTTATACAGGGTGTGCTGATTGGGCAATGGTGATCAGGTGAGCAGGAACTCAGTACTGTGGTGATTGGCATCAGTGATTAGTGGAAGAGTCTGGAGTATCTTTGACAGAACCCCCCTCTCTATGGACCGCTACTGAGGGTCATACGATCTGATGCCATGAAGGTTTTTCTCAGCTGAGTGGTGTTGGAAACTGCAACAGAGTGAGTTCTGTGGAGAGTTGACGCGGGGATTCCATGCAAGAAATCGGTTTCAGGAGTTCTGGTGTCTGTGACAGAAGGTACAGATATATCGACCTATGATCTGTGAGGTCGACTGCAACAAAGACACGTGTGTTACCATCAGATGGAAGTAAGTCTGTGATGAAATCCACTCCTATGTGTGACCAGGGATGCCACGGAATGGGAAGAGGAAGGAGCTTTCCAGATGGAAGATGATGAAGACCTATGGACATTGCACATTCTCGACATTTCCTCACATACCTTCTGATGTCGATGGCCATTCCAGGCCACTAGAATCAATATTTTAGCAGTGAGAGGCTTTGATTGGTCCCAGGATGACCAGTGCCCAGGGAGGTGTATGTGGCATGTATCAGAGGTTTACTTTGACCACGAGGAACATAGGTGAGATTGGGTGGAGACATCGATGGAGCTGGATCGGAGTTACTGGCATTTTGTATTTCCTTCTCCAGGGTCCACTGTATCTGACTTTCAATTATCTTTTGTGGAAGAATGAGTTCAGGATCTTAAGAGAATCTGTTTGGAGCATAGATGCTGGACAGTGTGTCAGCTTTATTCTTGGAGCCAGGGCAATGAGAAACAGTGAAATTAAATCTGGTAAAGAACAAAGCCCACCTTGATTGTCAGGGATTGAGACATTTATCTGAGGTACTCAAGGTTACACTGGTCATTGTATACCAAAAATGGATGTTTTGCACCTTCTAACCAATGTCTCCATTTCTCCGGAGCTGTTTTGACAGCCAGTGATTCGTGATGTGATGAGTGTCACGAGTGACAACACAATATCCCAATGTTGTTTTTCCGCTCTCCCAAGGAGAGTCTTCTGGGAGTAGAAGGCACATGATGCACATGCACATGAGTCCCTTGCTGCTGAGAAAGAATAGCTCCCACTCCTGGGTTGGAGATATCTACTTCTACAACTAAAGGCTTTTGAAGATCTGGATGAACCAGGTGGAGATCTGTAGTTGAAGGCCGTCTGTAGGGTTTTCATGGCTTTAGAGGCTTTTGGAGGCCAGGACAAAGACTTGGGCTTATTTTTAAAGAAGGTCAGTCAATGGAGAGGTGATGGAATTGTAGTGGAAAATGGAATTCTTTGATTGTGGAGGGTGTTTGCCAATTCTTGACAACTTCCACTTTACCCTTGTCCATCTAGATGCCAAGAAGAGTGATGTGATAGCCCAGAAACTCAGGGGATGACTAATGAAAAGTGCAGGTGGTGTTCGCAGAGATGTTGGAGGACCTCAGAAACATGGTGGCAATGTTCGGTTTTGTTCCAAGAGTAGATCAGAATGTCATTGATGTAAACCAGCAGAAAGATAGTCCCCAACACCTCTTTCATGAATCCCTGAAATACAGAGGGTACATTAAATAGTCCATAGGGCATCACCAAGTACTCATAGTAGCCAGTAGGGGTCACAAAAGCTATCCTCCACTCATCTCCAGATGAAGTTGTAGGTGCTTCTTGGGTCAAACTTAGTCAATACCTGGGATCCCTTGAATTGTTTGAGGGCTGGGGGAACAAGGGGAAGTGAATAGCAATACTTGATTGTGATTTTATTTAGGGATCTATAATCAATGCAGGACCTCAAGCCTCTATCCTTCTTTCCAACAAAAAAAACCCCTCGAAGCAGCAGGGAACGTGGATGGTCACATATATCACTTTTGGAAAGCTTTACTAATGTACTCCTCCATGGCCTTCTTTTTGGGGATGATTGCAGAGTATACTTTACCTCTGTGCACTGGTTGATCAGGGGAAAAGTCGATGTGCTAATCCCAGTGCTGGAATCCTCCATAACCAGCAGCTTGATGTTTTCAACATGAAACAGTCCGATCCGTAATTATATGGGCCCAATGCAGTGAAGACCTTATCCTTGGTAGGGGTGACATTAAGGTGTTTCTTTAACTAGATTTGATTGCAAAAGTTGGCTGAGATGAAGTTACTGGCTGACCCAGAGTTGAGGAGAGTGTGAACTGAAACACAGCAATGAGCAGCAGTGAGTTCAGTACAAATCGCAGTAGAAATCACACTTATCACAGGTCATGGATGACTGATGGGACATGTCTTGATTACATGTCCATTCATTCTACAGTGAATACACAATCTCTGGGTCAGCTGACAATGACGTTCAGGTGAGGACAGATTGGTGGTATCAACCCACATAGGCTTAGGCTGGGGTTCTGTAGGGCTGAGATACTCTAGTTGGTGGAGGGGAAGAAGTGGAGGATGAAACTTAGGGGATTCCATGCAGTTGTGAACTCTGTTCACTACCCGGATGGAGAGCTAGATGAAATACCTGAGCCCAATAGTGTTATCATAAGCAAATAGATGCAAGCATAACTGGGGTTCCAGGCCTAGTTGATAGGTGATAACAGGGAGTGTTCATTCTAGCCACTGGAGGCTGCTAGAGTGCGCAAACAAAGAGTAATTTTGGACAGAATCTTTTCCTTGACATAAATGATATAATTTCTCACCCACTGATGTATCTCCTGCTGGTCTTTAAAAAAAATCACTCTGCTATTGGGTGATGTGGAGATTCTGCCCATTGTAGCACTCAACCTGTTAACAAAGTGATAGTAGGGTGCTGGGTTGACCATGGAACTGGCGGAGTGGATGGGTGGCAGAGAATAATGACAGGTTGTGGAAGTGGATATTGGTGCTGGTGATGTTGTTGATGATGATGGTGTAAAGACAAGCTGGAGGGTATCTGCCAACTCCTTGAATGGACCTGCATCTGCAGATATTGTACAGATGGATACATGCAATGAAAGTCAATGGATTTCTAGAGTTATGGGGCAGGGTGACTTGGTAGTGTATTTCCAGGAGCTGATATAATGCAGGGGAAATTTAGGAACATGACACATACATGAACACAAGGATGAAACGAGGGTGGTTGGGATTGCTGGTGCATAGGAAGAGGTACTCGAGGCACTGAGAGCACGAAAGTCATATGCGTAAAGGAGACCAGACAAAGGCTGCATTTACACTGCAGATCTTGATGGTCAATTCCGATTTTGTGACTATATCCGATTTTTTTGATGACCTGCTTCCATCATCTTTTAAAAGTGAGTCATATCCGATCGTCTGCAATTTCACAGCACACGGCAAAGGCGCAATGACCAGGAAAAAAAGAGCGGCCGCTGACTAACAGCTGATAATTAAAGAGTGCTCTTTTCTCAAGTCCTGTATGTAATCTGTTCGCAGCTTTTGACAAGCTGTTTTACTATAGTTTATGACAGAAAGGTTCTCAATTGTCCGTCTTCTTTTGATATATAGGCTTTTTTAACCTTTAGGCATCTTAATGTAATGTCCATGGCGGGATTTATGCACGTGATGTATGCACTAGTTTTATATTAGTTTATATTGGTTACGTGGCGGACGTTGCGCTCTCTCGCTCTCATTAACATGCTTAAATACCTGTGCTATATGACAATATAAAAGCTGTTTAAGTCCTCTTGTATGAGATTTACGGTTTGGGACTCTGCTGAATCTGTTCTGAAAAGAAAGTGTCAGACTTGACAGGTGAAAATCCGATCTACCTGCTTACACTGCAGACACAAGAACACAGATCCGATTCATATCGGATAAGTTTCCACATATGAACAAGGCCTGAATCTGATTTGAGTAAATCGGAATCCATGTGATTTGTTCCTGCTTACACGTACATGAGCCATATCCGATCTGTGCCACATGGGAGAAAAAAATCGGAATTGAGACACTTGAACAGTGCAGTGTAAATGCAGCCAAAGAGTGAGTGGAAATTGGGAGCTCTTTCACAGGGTGTGCTGATTGGGGAGTGGTGATGAGGTGTACATAAACTCATCAGATTGGCATCAGTGATTAGTGGGAGAGTCTGGAGTATCCAAGACAAAAATAAACAAATTAAAGCACAGAGGGAAAAAATAGAACAAATATAAAATAAAATAAACAATGGTTTATGGTTTTTAGTGGAATCTAACAGTATTGAGGTACATAAGTTTAATAACCTAATTTAATATAACACTGTATGGTATTCATTCATTCATTCATTCATTTTCTGTTTGGCTTAATCCCTTTGCTAAAAATAAAGGTTTCCACAGCAGAATGAACCGCCAACTCATCCAGCATATGTTTTATGCAGCGGATGCCCTTCCAGCTGCAACCCATCATTGGGAAACACCCATACACACTCATACACTACGGACAATTTAGCCTACCCAATTCACCTGTACTGCATGTCTTTGGACTTGTGGAGGAAACCGGAGCACCCAGAGAAAACCCATGCGAACACGGGAAAACATGCAAACTCTAAACTGAAACACCAACTGACCCAGCCGAGGCTTGAACCAGCGACTTTCATGCTGTGAGGCGAATGTGCTACCCACTGTGCCACCGTGCAGCCTGTATAGGATTCATTGTATCAATAATTAAAAGCAATTAATCTTTGTATATGTGTACTTGGGGTCCTATTGTACACCAATCAATTTTCCTTAGTTAAAAAAATGGTACCCTTCATCTTATTGAAATGATATTTTGTGACTTTTACCTCACTATCTATTTATATTCACATAAAAACTCAGGCTTTGATTTGGTTGTTCTGAGGTTATGTAAAATGTTTTGGCTGTATTCCAAAAACACACCATAAACATACAACTGAGAAGTAAAAAAAAAAAAAAAAAAAGAAAAAAAGACATAATTTCTATGGGTAAAATGAATCAGAATCAGAAAGAACTTTATTGCCAGGTATTTTCACACATACGAGGAATTTGTTTTCGTGACAGAGCTTCTACAGTGCAACAGAATTACAGAGACAGGACAAAAAAACGGATAATAAATATATTTTAAAAATAAGAGTAGTGAATGTTACATGTATATATGTATATATACATTTATATTTTGTATATAGTTTTTACAATTACTGTTTTAAGTTGTAGGGGTCATATAGACCTTACCTACAAAATTAGTAAAAAGGAAATAAATACAGTTTGAGGGATAAAGTGGCAAACTTATTATTTTTTTTTTTGTGGCCAAATAGTTTAAATTGGCTTGAAATCTTACAGTCACAGGCCTTAAAAACACTTCTAAATAAAAAGCATATAAGATTAAAATTCAAGTTTCCAATGACTCCACAAATCATCAACTGTGGTCTCTGCTTAATTTTAATCCCAATTTAACATTGCAGATCTTCCGATGTGACTATTGCAGATTCAATCATTGCGATATCGATGCTGAAACTATCGATGCTAAATGATATATTGTGCAGCCCTTAAGACAGAATTTGTCATTCTCAACTGGCAGTTTTAACTATTATTTATGATAACAAACAGCTTGATATCACCAGAAGCTTAAGTATTTTACATTTTGTCAGTGTACTGGCCAATTTGTACGAATTCGTACGAATTCAGTCGTACGAAAGTGTATGATTTTAAAAAGGAGGCGTGGCACCCAACCTCACCCCTAAACCCAAACTGTCATTGGGTGATGAGCAAATCGTACTAAATTGTATGAATTCGATCATACGAATTCATACAAATTAGCCACTAAATCAAAGTTACGAATTGCCTTGAGATTGTGTTGGAGCAAACCTAAACTAGAACAAGCACTGAATGTAAACTCACCAAAATTATGTTTAATTACTGTTTACCCAAACATTTTAAGTTTAATAAATTTTTTTTAATCAAAATTGCACACACTTACCTGAGACAGAAGTAAATATGTACATCATCACCATATCATTTTTCATTATTCATTATTAAACTGAGCACATTACACAAACCTCTTAAACTCCATGGCACTTTATTTATTTATTTTTTTTACAAGAAAATCATTGAACCTCTCTGAATAATCAGCAGCTTCATTGATTTTCAAGGTTGACCAATGAGAAGTATTTACTAACACAGTTGAGACATTGATTGGCCATCAAGGGAGCAGATGCTGACCTCTATATTGAAGAGACCTCAGACTGTCATTAGATTCTCTCACAATCAATACACAGCTCAAATATAAACACCCATCCTGTCTAAAGGCCAAACCAGCTGAACAACGTGATGACAGTGAGTGATGACAGTTTACTATTTAATAGCCTTGCTTTAAATCAAATACAGAGTTCTTTTCTTTTATTGATATAGTTTGCAAGCAGTGTAAATAAAATAATATTTTAAGCAAATGGATATAAACAAAACAATGAATACTATTTAGTGGTATTTTCAGATTCAAATAAATAACAAATTATATATAAATAAATAAAATAATTTTGAGCAACAAACAAGCAAACAAAAAAAAAAAGATAAAAGCAAAAAACATTCATTCATTCATTTTCCTTCGGTTCTATTTTAGAGGCTGCAACCCAGTACTGGGAAACACCATTACACACTTATTCATACACACACTCATACACTACAGCCAAATTAGTTTATCTTTGGACCGTGGGGGAAATCGTAACACCCGGAGGAAACCCACATGAACACGGAGAACATGTAAACGCAGAAATGACAACTGGGCCAGCCAAGACTTGCCCCAGTGACCATTATACTGTAAGGCCACAGTGCTAACCACTGAGCCACCATGCCGCCCCAAAACAAAATATATATATATTTAATGATACTGAATAATACTGATTAAACAAGAAAAGCTAATTAATATGATTAAATATTTTGCAATACAAGTAAAAAGTGATAAAAATAAATAAATGTTTTGTGCTCAAAAAAGAAAAGCAAAAGTAAACAAACAAAAAATTTTTAAAAATTAATTTTTTAAACATTGCAACATTTGGTGCCACTGTAGCTCAGTGGTTAGCAGTGTTACCTCACAGCAAGATGGTCGCTGGTTTGAGTCGTGGGTCAGTTGGCATTTCTGTGTGGAGTTTTGCATGTTTACCCTGTGTTGGTGTGGTTTTCCTCTGGGTGCTCCGTTTCCTCCACAGTCCAAAGTCATGTGCTAAACTGTAGGTGATTTGATTAACTAAATTGGCTGTTGCGTATGAGTGTGAATGAGTCTGTATGGGTGTTTCCCAGTACTGGGCAGCCGCTCTGTAAGATATATATATATGGATAAGTTTGGTGGTTCATTCCACTTTGGCAACCCCTGATGAATAAAGGGACTAAGTTGAGAGAAAATGAATGAATGAAAATTGCTACAAAAACAGATAAGTAGAATCCTTTTGCATTGAAGTAAGCAAATGACAAAAATAAACAAACATTCTAAGCGATAAATACATTTCCAAGTGGACAGGCTAACAAAAAAGCAAGCAAACAAAAACACAAACAATTAAACATTGCTCTAAGCAAACAAACAAGGAAAAAAATAAACAAAAATAATAATATGTGATTCGTGTTGAAAATAAACAAATGGAAAAACAAAGAAATGTTTTGCAGTGAAATAAACAACTCTTAAAATAAATGTTCTGTAGTGACATAAGAAATTGAAAAAATATATATATTTTGAGCAGTAAATAATTTTTTTTTGTGGTTTAAGCAGAAAGATATTAAAGAATACAAATAAAAATACAAAGTTTTGGTAGTCATACAGATAATTAAATATGTATTAAACATGTATACACACATATGCACACTGTGTATGCAGATCTACAATCAAACTGAAAGTTGATATTATTTATTTATTTATTTATTCATTTATTCGTTTTCTTTTCAGCTTATCCCTTTATTAATCAGGGGTCGCCACAGCGGAATGAACCACCAACTTATCCAGCATATGTTTTACGCAGCGGATGCCCTTCCAGCTGCAACCCATCGCTGGGAAACACCCATACATGCTCATTCATGCACATACACTACGGCCAATTTAGCTTATGTTTGGACTGGATTTTTGGACTGTGGGGCAAAAAATTATAAACAAATAAATAATGAAAAAACAATATATGAAAATTAGTATACAAAACGCTTTGCAAGACAGACAGACAGACAGACAGACAGACAGATAGATAGATAGATAGATAGATAGATAGATAGATAGATAGATAGATAGATAGATAGATAGATAGATAGATAGATAGATAGATAGATAGATAGATAGATAGATAGATAGATAGATAGATAGATAGATATCTTGTTCCACAGGTAGATGGCGCAGGTGAGCGAGCAGCAGGACGGGTCTGTCAGTCAGCGTTTGCCCAGATCAGAGAGCAGAAGCACACACACATACACCGACCATCAAAAACTACTGCGGGAGTCCAGCAAGAGTCACATCACACTCGCTGAAGTCCAGTAAGCAACACACGTCCAGCAGCGGGAACGCCGGAGTCCGCGTTTCTCCTGGATATATTTGCCCTGCACGACCGGCGAGTCACGGATAGCAGGACTTTGGATATAACTGTGGTTCGTAAGAGCAGATTTGTTTTCTCCGCAGTGGGAAGGCTCGATCCTCCCCCCGAGTCTGAGGATTTGAGAGGGAAGCAATGCAGTGCTGAGACTGACTGTGCACCATATTCCTGCTCCAGTCCACATTTCATCTGAATCTGCAGACGCACTTCACCCATCGACCGCAGATCGAACGCTCTTCATTTGTTTCTTTCCTCCTGAATAAGAAATCTAACTCGAGATTAGGACTGACGCCATTTTAAAGCGATAAAAAACCGCTTGAGTTTTGAGGGATTGTAAAGTGCTTGTCATGATCTAGTAAATGGATTTACTCTCGTAGACTTCAGCAGCAGCAGCAATGGGTGAGTTAAACCTCAGCACTATGCCATTTTGATCAGCTCGCTATTTATTTTTGTTTCTGCGATTGACTGGTTGTTTTGGATTAACGTAAAACAGTAAAACGTAGAGCTTTTTTTACCTGAAATAAGAGGTAGACCAGCATTGGTTGAATTCTTTAACCTAAACAAACCTCAATCTCTATTATTAGTAATAATTAATTAGTAACAGTTTCATAGAATACAGATGGTGAGTATTTATCTAACTCACCCCGAAGCTGCAATTGCAACACTGGGAGACAACCTTTAGCTGGATGTTCTGATCATATAGTAGCATATTCATAGGAAGAGACATTATTCAGCGTAATTTACTGTAATCGTGGCCATGCATCAGTTTCCCGCTGATAGAGAGTAGGCGTGTGTTTGCACTGTCAAGCGCCTATAGTAATTTCCACTATAAGCCACCGTGTAGGCTTTGCTTTCCATGTCACTTGTGTTCTTCTTACTCATCGCAGACGGGATGTGTCACAAAACCTCGCTAGCTGTCTGCCTAGACCGCGTTTTTTGGGGCGTTTTGTTTCCCTAGAATGCTGTCAAGATAGAGTCTCGCTAGGTTTTGAGACACCTCAGCGTTTTTGTGTTTAATGGGTAGTAATGATGCAACTGTTGACCTTAGTGTTAGGTTTCCTATCTGATCTGTCATGAGGTTGCATGGTCAAATTACCCTTTGCTGACATTTGCCAAGATCAGATACTATTCAGAACGTGAGTTGCAGTTATTATTGATGTTTTCTATATTTAGCCTATCAGATTTTAAATGGTGTCTTTGGGTTGGTTGGTGCAAATCTGTGGCTAATTGCAAAAAGGGCAGACCTAGATTTGTCAGCATTTGTCAAAAACAAAAAAACTAAACAAAAATTGCTATTATTATTAATAATAATAATATTATTATTATTATTTTAATTGAATATAGCAGTGTTTAAAGGTAGATGATAACACTAGGTTGTAGTGATAAATGATAATTATTGGTGGTTTAAATAAATTTGGTTATATTTACATCCAAGTAGAACATTGCTGAACTTTATTTTATAAATGAAGTACTGAGCCATGAAAAATGTACTGAAATAAATGAAGAGTTCAGATGCAAAAACTTCTAAGTGCCGTTTGATATTTCCATCGAAAAAGGAATATTTTTCTCAGCCTCACAATAGCTGGATAAAAATGCTGATAACTGATAACTCTAAATTTGAAGGCATATATATACAAAGCTTCTTAAGAGCATTGTTAGCAAACTGTTGTGGAGATTTCTCACAAACTTAATTCCCAAGTTTCAAACTAAACTTCCCAATCAGCGTTGTGAACTTGTGTGGTTGGAAGTGCAGCTCTTGACATTTGATTTTTAAAAGCTTCTTGATACACTAAAACATGAGATTTTGAGTTGATATTGACATGAGTTGTTTGTGTAGTACATCATAGAAGACAATACTAGTATTGCTTAATTTTATTTGTAGAAAACTTCATAAGAAAACTTATCCTCATCTAAGAGAAGACACTTTGCTTAATTATTCATGACAGCATGTGCTGCTTTCCTGACAAACGTTCCAGGCAGTGAGATCGTTTGCAGTGACACATTTGTGGATCAAACCTTTATTGACCCTTTATTACATATGGACCTAAATAGACCATGAATATTATTGTGACAATAACACGTCCAACAACCTGTCTCTCACATGAGATAACAAGCAATTAGCAAACTATCCAATCAAATCCTGACAGAAAAAATCTAGTCCCAGCCTTTTTGAGAGCGTTGGGAGACCAACTCAGTTTCCACCTATCACGTTGCCTTAGAGGCGTGGGCGGAGTTAAAGACCTCTTTTGGCGCTCTTTGCTCCCTGTGACTCTGACTGAAGATTTCTGTACAGCATCATGGGTAATGTTGCTGCACAAATTCTGTTATTAAACACTATTGTTAAAATTGAAGTTGAATTAATGAGTTCAGCAAAAGCTTCAACAATTGATTAAGTATGCATTTAGAAGACATTTAGATACAAAAGCAAAATTCCAGTCTGTCCGCATGGTCTTAAAAAGTATTAAAAGTTGATAAATCAATTATGAGAAAATTAAGGCCCTTAAAAGGTATTAGAAAGTCTTAATGGCGTTAAAAAAGCATTAATATATTTATTTTCCTCCTAATATGAACAACGGTGTGCTCGATCCACACAATTAGTTCAGGTCGGGGCATGTCCGGCCAAGCTCCTCCATCCAGGTGATGTGACGCAATTTGCGACAAACATGGTAAGGTGATATGATGCACTCCACATGTAGCAAAACCATAGAGAAAAACAGACGGCAAAATGGGAAAATGTAAGTTTGCGTACTCCTGGTTGGAGAAAGACGAGTTTAAACAGTGGTTGAAGCCTGTTGCTGAAAACAACCGTGTAATTTATTTTTTCAAGCTTTGTTTCTTCCAAGCTTATCTGAATTCTTTTGCACGGTTGTGCTCCATTAATTTATTTAACTACAACTGTTTATTAAGTTAAAGGTTTGATACTGATTAGAACTTGAAATGGCGATGAGATCTTAAAATATTCTGAGAAGCTATTTAAAAAGGCTTAAAAAGGTATTGAAATTACCTTTTGGATTCCTGCATATACCCTAAATTCATTGAAGGTACAACTTTATCAGTATCATATCCCTGGACCCACAATCTTTGCCATGCTCTACCACTTGAGCTACAGAAAGGCATTAATAGTAATGTTTGGCTAATGTATCTTACTTTGATTTTCTACAGGAAATTTTATGTTATACAAGTGTGGTATACATGAGGATAAATATGATGGTATTACTTTTTTTTTAAAATGTCCATTTCTCCATCTTCTGTTAACAAATGTACCAAGTGTTGTTGCATATCCATATTTATGCCTCAGCAGGCACACTCTGACCTTCTGAAGCAGAATATAAATGCAAGTTTGGCATTTAGCCTGAATCAAGAAAAATCGATGCTTTGGTTGCATTAGAGTTTGGTCAGAAGCATTGGTTAAACCTTTGTCCTCATCTAGACCTTCTGAAGTAGTTGAACTAAAATGGAGGGAGTTTTGTGGATTACAGAGTTTGGGCCAGTATAAAATCTTTATTTTGAATGCTGTGGGTCTGGTTATGACGGTATCTCTTTAAAGTTGTTTCAAAATGGAAGAGCTGTTAGCAGGTCTTCATCTTTTCATAGAAAGCCAATGGAAAACCCCAGGTCAGATGAGGAGACCGATCACGTTTATCAAAACACAAACGCATCTACTTATGGTGCGCTTGCCCACAAAAAGATTCCAGAAAACCTATTGTATATGCCGAGTATACGATTACACAAAAGAACCACAGTATTTGAGCAAAGGATAAATCCAAAGTGATGTTTATGTGTGTGAATGGAGCTCCCTCTGTTCCTGGCTATGGCTAGTTGCACTGGATGACGGCCAAGTCCTGACAGGAGACAAAGGAAAGAGGGAGATATCCAAGGACATATCTAATTTTTGGCAGTCTTTCCAAACCAAATATCAGAACAAGAACACCTTTTGGCAGCGAGCTACAGCGGGAGGAGGGTTGTTCCATTTGTATTTTTTTGACTACAGCCATTTTGTTTTCACTGCGGTTGAAATTCAGATCTTTCCTCAGTTTAAAATTTTGGCTCAAATCCATTGACTTGAAAACAAGACAAGACGGCTGGTTTTCTGCAAAAGTGGGATTGACTTCACGTTTGGAAACTTTGACAGG
Organism: Danio aesculapii; assembly: GCF_903798145.1. Classification (NCBI taxonomy): domain Eukaryota; kingdom Metazoa; phylum Chordata; class Actinopteri; order Cypriniformes; family Danionidae; genus Danio; species Danio aesculapii. Next base: position 55,683,331 of record NC_079439.1, read on the forward strand.
GAGGGATGGTATCAGATGTGTTTCAGTTACTCAGTATATCTGGCACTGGGGATTGTGTTGACTAAGGAGAATCTGCCAGTATTAGATGTAGTCTAATTCAGAGTGCTAATTGAGAAGGGTTTGATCTGTGCTTGATCTTTAAATTTGAGTAAGTGAAATCTATCAGTACAGTCATGGAAATGGTTTGAATCTTATACAGTGATGCTGTAGTTGTGAAGCACTGACCCTCAGTTCGATGTTGCTGAGTAGGTAACATTTCAGAAGGGCGTAAGATCACATTTTATCTGCACCTCTTATCTGTAATAGAGTATGAAGTATCCACTAGCAATCAATATAATTAAAAAAATGAAATACCTTCAAATTGACTCTCTGCAGTTGACAGTTCAGGCAAGATTTCAGTTAACAGAGTTGTTTTTCTGTTAATTATGCACATGATGTAATTGAATATCATTCTTATGAGGTCTGAAGTGAAGTGCTGCGTTGCTAAGCGTTTACATTTCCTGTTTTTATAGTTTATTTGTTTACCTACAAATGACCTAACCTGTAAGACTTTCAACTATCTAACAAATAACAATAACAATTTTTATTGCATTTGATTAATTTATGTCCATTGAAAGAAAGTTCACCAAAACTTTCAAAAGGTTTTACAAAGTCCATAAAGAGATTGTTTAAGCCATCCATATGAATCAAACCTTTTTATCTAAGTTTTCTGAAGATTTAAGTATAATTGCCTAATTCATAAAGACGTTTAATTTTATTAAACCTTTGGTTTCACGGTCTTTAAATGTCCCGTGAAGTGCTTTGAAATATGCAGTTTTATTTGATGTTTAAGTAATCTCAAACAAAACATGATAAGAGGGTGAGACATAGAGTAGGGCTGGGCGATATGGGCAAAAAATCATATCTCGCTATTTTTAGGAGGAATGACGGTATACGATATACAGTATATCCGGTATTTTTCCATAAATGGTTACTTGAGAGTCAAAGCCTAATTTAAAACTTTATCAAACAGTTTTTGAGCAAAATATAATTCAAACACAGGGGTTTCCCTCCCTGTTATTATCATCATTATAATTATCATTCTTATATTGTTATTTGTTAAAAGAGTAGCTAACAGCGAGATATTAAAATAGAAAAAGAAGTGTTTCATAGACAAATGCATGTTTTTTATTTGACTTTTTTTTTAAGTTTAATATTCATTTGAACCACCAACCGTTTGTACACTAGGCACACATACAAGTCAAATCACGTCTTCCAGTTAAGAGACTAAAATAAATAAATCAATTAAACAGAATAAATACAATGATTAAAATATAATCTGAATTAAAGTCAATAACAGACCAGAAAGTAAATGTAAAGAAGTCGTGTAAAAAATACTGAACTGATAATCAGTGAATATGAGGTGGTTTCACTTTCGGAATGCGGTATAAATTCGTCCCATTTTGACCTTTTTATTTCTTTTGAACACATTCAGATGCTGCTTGTCAAATTGACAAGGCTACTATGTTCATTCTTGCTGCGGAAGAAATGATCAATAAAAGGTTTCTGATAAACCGCTGTGACAGCTGCAGGCGCTGTGTGACATGCGTGCATGCGAGGGGCAGTGAGATTTGTCCGGGGAGTCAGATTTCAATACAACACCGGCACTGCATGTTCCTACATGTCACGTGTAGTGATGAGTCATTCTTGGACAATTAGTTCATTTTTAATAAATCTTTTGTATGACTCAGGGGTGAATCTTTTATTTGCGCATGCGCTCAGTTGTGCAAGCGGAGCTTGCGTACTACCTTGGAGTGGTCTGTTTCACGCAGAATGCAAACGTGTGGCCTCAAACCATATCGATATGAAAGGTATTAGACAATTCTGCATCGCAAATAAATGACTCATATTGATATATCCCCAGAATTTAATATAACGCCCAGCCCTAACATAGAGTAGCTCCTCCCTTTTTTAAAAACAGCCAACAGGATTGTTTTATCAAAGCTCTGCCAGTGAGAGTGGTTGAGCTCAAGTGCATCAAATGAAAAGCAAATGAGAAGCTTCTTGAAGGAGGCGGGGCATGTCAGATACTAGAGAGCATTTGATTGTTTATGATGTGATGAGAAACTGTAGTGTGAGTTGACGTGAATAAAACCATGATCCATTTGGGTGGAAGTGACAAACTACAAGTTTTACATGTCTATATCAGTTTTATATCTTCTAAACACAAATTTTGTCACTGTTTTGGGGCACACTAGCTTATAGATACCCTAAAATTGAATACTACTGATACTAACATCTAAAAAAACTTTATTTTAATTTCGTGGGACCTTTAAATATAGGCAAAAAAGTATAAGAGTTAAAGTTTCCTTCATTTGTGTTCAAAAGTCTTATGGGTTAGAAATGACAGCAGGGCAAATAAATGATGAAAGAATTTGGATGACAGATGAATCCTCAGACTTGTTTGAAAAATGCAAACTGGTGAAAATTGTGGATGGCAGTTGTTAATAAAAGTTTAATGGCATAACTCAATTAAAAAAATTAAGTTTATTGTTAATTTACGCCACCTCAGTGGTCAAGTGCTCCTTGGTGTTTCACATAATGCATGTCAACGTTTACTGCCACTAATATCACCAAAAAATCATAAAGGTAAAACTAAATGAATACATGTGGTTCCAGACACTAATACACTGAGGTCTTGTGAAGAACATTATTTAAAGTTCACAATACGGTTTGCACTTAATCAAAAAATTCTGTTTTTGTATCTGTAGTTTATTTTATTCACATTACTGCATTATAAAGATAATTTCAGCCTTGCCTCTCGTGTCGCTTTTGCACCTTGTCTAATTAGCGCTGTCTTGTGACAGCTTAGCCATTGAAGAAATGAGATTTCCTAACTGGCCTTGAAATTAACATCGTGGTCAAGCTCTCTTTTTACTGTGTCACTGTGACCATGTCAAAGGATTCGACAATAAAGATTTTTAGACACCAGACATATTTGCTTTAATTCTGTTTTAATCCCGGAAGCCTTATGTGGACAGTGAGTGTTTATTTTTGTCTTGCCATTGATGTAGAATATACTTAGCATAGCCGCCGCTATGGCACATAGAGTGTGTAATTCAGCCATGTTATGACAATTGATGTCTGTCTTGAACAAACGTGGCCATGAATGTGAAGTTTCCTTTCGTTTGTAGAACTGCAGGGCATGTGCCACTTCTGAGAGTCCTGTTGATGTAAGCCAGAGTAGACGCCTTATTTGATTTGACACAAGCTAAAATCAGCTTGTGAGGGAGAAGTACAGTCTGGTCAATATGGTGAGTATGGGTGTTCTTTCATTCAAGCTGACAAAATACAGTTTTTCCAGAAAAAATCCACTTGATAGAAACTCCATTAAATAGACTGCACATCTATCCATCATGGTTGCCTTTAGCACCATGGGAAATTCATCTGGCAGATGTTTCTCACCAATACGATTATAGGCTGTATCTAGTTTTTACAATTTATATTTTAATTGATTAAAAAGAAAAGGTTCCAAAAAAGAGGCTTTCATATGGCCCATTTCCACTGAGTGGTACGGTACAATACAGTCTGAGTCTGCACGCTTTTATGCCCGTTTTTACTGTCAAAAGATACGAAGCGAACTGTACCATACCACTTTTATCGTCAGTGTATTTCGAGACATTTTTCCATATTCAAAACCAAGTGATTGTCACTGGCGTCGAGTAGAAGAGTATGCAAAATCACTCCTTGACATTAGATGGCGCTACACAACTTTAAGCTTCTGACTCCCACTTGTGACACAGAAGAGCAAGACAGAAAGTTCACACGCTTGTTGTTATGGATGGTTCAGGTAGCAGCTTCAGCTCTAATGATGAAGAAGTGATTATTGTTCACCAGTGCAATAAGCTGCTCAACGTTGCGCTTGAGCGACTCCAAGTGCTGTTTACTGTAACTTCAGCAGCTCCGTGCATGTGAACAAAAGTGCTAATCTGATGGAGAAGGTTTTGACGTGGTGCGTCAAAAAAAAAAAAAAAAAACAAGCATGAGGCTTTTTTAAAAAATGAAGCTTTTACGCCTGCTGTTTTTCGCATTGGTGTGCACGATCACATTGGCACCTTTTATTTAGTCATGAGGCATTAAATGTCGACAGAAAACACGAGCAAAAAGCAACCCGCTTTAACTACTCTAGCCTTTATAATGTTGAATATACTGCAAGAGAGAATCTAAAAATGACAAAAGTCTGATTTTACCAGTGAAAAAAAAGTCTAATAATGTTGTTAATGACAAATGACAAGCATATATCTCAAACATAATAATAAAACTTTAGAATTTATGAATATTATGATGTCATCACTTTACTGTGAATTAACAACCAGGACATATTTGCGTCTGTTCAAGGTCATGTCTATACAAAATTTAGCATTTTAACCAACAGTAGAGCTACACATAGGCCTAATGTTATTAATGTTGTTTTACCAAATGTTTGTGAATAGCGGTCATAATAGCCTACTCATATTAACCTTTATTTTACATCTACAGAATCGTGATCTTGATTTTAAGCCTACTGTCAATAAAGCAGGTTCTAGTTATCCTCCAGCATGTGTGTTTAGATGGCTTTACTAAACAGAGCCATAGTATCTTGCTAGGCATCCTTCAATTTGAATTCAGTTTGCATTGCTTCTCAATAAAGTATGACTATAGTAAATACTGCACGTGAAATTACGACATATTATAACATGATTTTACTCCAAACTCATTTTAAAACTACAGTTGAGTGTTTGAAATAAATCCTTCTGTGAGACTATTCCACAGCTGTGTGTTTATTAATCAATGAAAGCAGTTAAATCCAATATTTGGTATAGCCAATATTTGTGTGTATTTAGCACAGACTGTAAAAGATATGGACGCAGGTTTCTGTTAAACGCAAAAGAAGCTACAAGTAGGTGTGGCCAACTGTCGCCATTTCGTTCGCATGTCATTGCACCAACCGCGGAATACCAAACAAAGAGGCAGAGCGTGAGGGGATCTACAGACGCATGCTAGCATTTTGCTTAGACGGGCTTTTCTTTGGGAGAAACGCTTAATACTTCATTACCAGCGACTCGTTTGTGTTCTGAACACATGTGCTTTTACACTATCAATACAGTGTTTAGTCTTTTAAAAACATGATTGTAATACATAGAGCCACTCAACATTGTTCTTATGATGTTTTTCTACTGGAGGAAAAACAAATTACTTCCAAATATTTCAAATGTAGTCTGTGTTAGTAAATGCAGGGCTACTTATAAAATCCAGGCATAACACTGCATGACAATGTTTCAGATGACTGTTCTAGAGCCCACAGCTAATCAGTCTGTCAGATTTTGGAGTGCATTGAAGTTCTAAAGAAAATTATAAATGATAAATGATCTTAAGTAAAACAAATATACTTATAGAGATGGTGTACTATGAGTATATAATTTCACTCATCTGGGAAATGGAGGCCACATGAATGGTTTTTGAGCACAATTAAGTGCACACAGCATGCCATATCATCTGATAATTGTAAGAAATAATTCCAAAAAGCAATTGTCTGTGTAAAGCCACATAAAACACACCCAAAAAAATACGATGTATATGTTGAGTTCAGTGGCTAATCAGCCGGAATCAGGTGCAGTGACTGCGACCAGCAAGACCTTGCTGTCACTCAAGTGGCCACACCCTTAATTATGCAGACTTAATATAACTCAATAAAAATGAAACGAATAAGTTATAAAAAAATTTACCCCCTCACAGTTGTCATGAAGGGTAATATTAGCTATATGAACCAAAATCGTTCTTTGTACCAGGACAAACACCTTTTGCAGTTTCATTTTCAATTCGATGAATTGCCCAGTCCTATATTAAACTCAAAAGCTGGTATATGGACACTGGTGCTGGTGTTGCGTTCGCTGTTAAAATGCAGTCATGATAAATACATTTCACATATTAGTCAAACCGGACCGAGATCAAAGAGTTGTTTCTGTCCTTCACTTGTTGATTGGTCACTGAATCACTCAATCATTGTAGTAAGTACGGATGTGGTATATGTTGCATATGTGTTTTTATGTTTTTGAAATGTACACATGAACTTTTATATACAACATGTGATTTATATATTATTGTGTGTCAGATGTCTAAGTGCTAGACCGCACAATCAGCTGCTGTTTTCACATTTGACTTGATTGCCTGGCTCGCAAGTTTGCACTTTGGACTTTATAAATGTAGTTTATGTACGTGTGCTAACACTGGGCAACACATGCATCTGTTTATCACAAAATGTAATGTAAAAATTCAAATGAATGAGAGAAGAAAGAAAAAGGTTGTAATAGTTGATCAAAAGCCTTTCCACCTTTGACTAAGTTTGTTTTTTTGTAGCTTAAACTTAAGGTCGCTGGCTCAAGCCCCGGCTGGGTCAGTTGCCATTTCTGTGTGGAGATTGGATGTTTTCCCCGTGTTCGCGTGGGTTTCCTCAGGGTGCTCCGGTTTCCCTCATAGTCCAAAGACATGGCGTATAGGTGAACTGAATAAGCCAAGTTGGTCGTAGTGTATGTGTGTGAAAAAGAGTGTATGGCTGTTTCCCAGTGTTGGGTTGCAGCTGGAAGGGCATCCACTGTGTAAAACATATGCTGGATAAGTTGGCTGTTCATTCCGCTGTGGCAACCCCAGATTAATAAAGGGACTAAGCCGAAAAGAAAACGAATGAATGAAAATTGGTTCAAAATCCAAACCCATTTTTTACTTTTCTTTAAATCCTAAAATTGATATCGATTTTTGTTAGCTATTATTATTATTATTATTATTATTATTATTATTATTATTATTATTATTATTATTATTATCAATTATATTATATTAATGAGTGTGATTTAATAAACTAATAGTGTTTCGAAATGAATGAGCTGCACAATTAATAGAAAAAAGATTGCGATCTCAATTCAACCCCCTAGACGATCTTAATCCAGCATTTCTACGATTCTGCCAAATATATTTTCAAGTTCAGGAGAAAAGCAAAGGCGTCCGCACAGGTCTTCACATTGTTTTACATACATTGCTCAGCAATGTGGACAACTCCAAATGGTGTTGAAAGAGTCACAAACTGTATTTATAAGGTATAATTCACCCAAAAATTTCATTTCTGTCTTCATGTAATGATGTACTCGCAGCCGCAAAATCACACGTGACGTGAGCTGTTACCACAGAGAGGGTGGGCACGCTGCACGCACCTGTAAATGATGTATAGTGAACAGAACCTGCACAGGTCGTGAATAACCGGTAATAAAGTTGTAAATAACAATCAGTTTGCACAGAGCGATCGTTTGAGAGCCGCACGGGAAGTATGAACCGCACTTGGCAGTGAAAATGAAACCGAAAGTGCGTCATTTAAATAATCATATCGCATTTCAGAGTTATGATTATGACAAGCATTTGATATGTTTTTCTTTCATAGCGAACACAGAGTGTTAAATGTTTAACACTGTCAGTATAACTGCTATAGCCTATATAATGTTGAATATAATGCAAGATGGAATCTGATAATGACAAATTTCAGATTTTACTAGTAGAAAAAATGGTCTAATATTGTGGTCAAAGACAGATTGCAAGCATATGTCTCAAACATAATAATTCAACAGCAGAATTATGAATAGTTATATTCTGATGTCATCACTTTACTGTGCATTATTGACCAGGACATATTTAAAGTCTGTTCAAGTCCACCATTCAAAGTCTATTCAAAATTCAGCATTTTAACCAGCAGTAGAACTACACATAATATTATTATTGTTGTTTTACCATATGTTTGAGAAATACCAATAATAATAACCTACTCATATTAACCTTTATTTTACATCTATAGAATCGTGAGAAAATCGTGATCTTGATTTTAAAGGGCACCTATGGTGAAAAATCTACTTTTCAAGCTGTTTGGACAGACATATGTGCATGTATGGTGTATAGACCGTCATATTGGGGTGATATAAACACACCCTGTCCTTTTTTTCAATTTAGCAACATAAAAACGGTGGACCAATTGTAGCGGTTTTCAGATCGACCGCAACTTTACGTAGGAGTGCGGTCCCCCCGCCCACCGAATTGATTGACAGCTGCGCGTATTAACATGTCCCGGTAGTCACGTGTATAATCATATCAGCAAGACCAGACGTGCGCAAAGCAACCGGGAATAAAAGGTGTGTTCAGTTCGCTAGGTTCATCAATCATCATCAAACGTGATCAAGAGTAAGTTTTACATGTTTAAAATGTTTTAAAACAGTGCATGTGTGTAATGAATAACAGCGATTTAGCTTAGCTTTACTTCATTAGCACAGCCACGTGTCAGAACAATTATAAAGGAAGACGCTTCAGTCCCAGTTTGTGGACGTTAAATCAGGTTTATTTTGTACATTAACATAACAGATATCCATACAGCAGTGAGGATTAACCTGTATCCTGTCATGTATGCGTGCAAACAGAGTGCGAAGCTAAACGGGCGCTCTGTCTGTCTGTCTGTCTGTCTGTCTGTCTGTGTGTGTGTGTGTGTGTGTGTGTGTGTGTGTGTGTGTGTGTGTGTGTGTGTGTGTGTGTGTGCGTGTGTGTGTGTGTGTGTGTGCGCGTGTATCTGTGTGTGCGTGCGTGCGCGTGAACTTTGTGTGACTCATAGATGCAACTGCACATCAAATACTCACAGATAAAGTTCTTACCGTAGTATTTCTCACAAACGCTACGTGAGATCAGCTTCCTTTATGTCTGTCTGTTGTCTGACACAGCTGAGGGAGGAGATTAAGGCACGTAGAAACGGTGGGTGGGAGGACTAGCCTTAAAGGAGCAGTACACCAAAACCACCACCCAGTTCAAAAATGTATAAATATGACTTTAATAAAAGGTATAATAAAAAACCTGATGGGTGTTTTGAGCTGAAACTTTACAGACACATTCTGGAGATGCAAAACATGAATATTAAATCTGAAAAAAGGGCTAACCTAGGTGCCCTTTATTCTCATTCTAGACAGAATCGTGCAGCTCTAATGAATGTATAATAATCGTGATGTTTATGCCAACTTTAAGTTTGCTAAAGGACTCTTCATTAGACTGGATCATATCTTTGAATTTCTATGAACAGATGTCTCAGCATGGCATTTTAGATAAATTAACATTTTAATAAAGAAATTATGTTGCTTGTTTAATTTTATAGTACAGCTCTCATACTGACACCTCAATGAAAAGAATATAACAAGACGTAAACTGACTCTTTGAAGGTAGAATTAGACTCAAATGACTTTGTGGATGCAAAAAAAGAGAAAATACTATAACAATCCACAGCATTATCTTAAATGAGTTTAAATTGATACTGTCATCGATTTAACTGTCAAAAGACTGTCTATTTGATATGTTATCAAAAAGAGAATGATAGAGTTACTTTGAGTTTCCTGTGTGTTTACCACAGGACCTCAACAAAGTGTGAGCATGTGGTTGTTTGGCAAGGCTATTTGTGAGTGTACCTCATGCCTGCTCTCCGTTCATGGCCTTAAAAGGGACTTGGACGGAGAGGAATCCTCTCACCACAGCACACAGACTTGACACCCGGCTGTAGATTGTGTCAGTACAAAACTTTTAGAACATGCTGTCAAAGAAGCTACATCTTGTTAACAATATATCACAACATAACTGTTCAGGAACACTGTTCAGAAAGTTAAGTAGCTTCAGATATTATTTAGCTCTTCAGAATATGAATTTAATTTAATTGAGTTGAATCATTTTTGTTTTGGCCCAAACATAATCTCCAATTTTTATTCTCCTGCCAGCAACACAGATGTAATGGCCCGCATGCACATTCACCTATGGAATCTTGCGTTGCGTTGCATCGAGGCATTGGGCACAAATACATGCACAATTCTTTCTGAAGAGAGTAATAATGCTTTTAGAATTTTTTTATGATGAGCAGTTAATCAAACTAGGGTTGTCGCGATACCATTAATTATTCTTATGATACTATACCAGCTGAAGTATCATGATACCAAGTAGTATTGTGATACTGTAATTCATAACTCGATTTATAAAGGAAATTGTCAGAAATACTATATTTTATGTTATAATAGGCCTTCTTGAATTAATTCATAATTACCTTAAAGCCAAAAAGTATTATTTGCACCTCACCTCACCTAAAATTTATTCATTCTTTTTGTTTATTTTGTAGATAACTGACCAACAAAAAATACATTAAAATAAAGATACAAATTCTACATATGAAATTTGTTATTTGTTCCAACAAAGTTAGGCTAGATGAAGTGGTCAAAAATTGTTTCAATGTTTCTTGATGTCTGATCAGATAACAATCTAAAGTAATTGACATTTCACTTTGTGAGTCATTTTTTTGAGAGATTGTTGCAGTTGTTGTAGCTACTAAATCATATTAACAGGAACAGAAATGAACCGATTCAGATGTGCATTCAAACTGAAGCGTTAGAAAACGTCCAATAGGCTACCATAAAAGGCGCAAATTCTACACAGTTTTGCAACCTTAGGGACTCCACAGACTCCATTAAAATAAAATGGTCTATTGTTGCACAAACATCTGAGCATTTGAGTGACTTTTCCACATGCAACATTATCTATTGTAGATAAACCATTAATGACGATACTACTGTTTACAAACTACAGTGGCACCGCCAGTATTTTGGAGCCATAGTATCGCGATACTACCATAGTACTGGTAAACCGTGCAACCCTAAATCAAACGTTATCGTCTTGGCATCATCTTTGACAGCAGCTTATCGACGCTAACCACACACTGGTTTTACTGTTGACTTCAAGGGGACCTATTGTGTCTCTTTTTACAAGATGTAAAATAAGTCTCGGATGTCTTTTAAAGTGTGAATGTCTCAGTCTCAGCTCAATTTATAACTCTCTGAAACTGCCACTTTAGGCAGATCCAAATTGTGCCATTTTGTTGAATGTCGCTTTGAATTCGAAAGTGATTTTGATGGAGCTACAAATGCCACCATTGTGGCGGATTCAAAACAGTTGACCACTGCATCCCAAATAGCACACTTGATGGTATAGTATATAAATTTAGTGGCATCCAAAATTGAACACTATTGTTTATTTTACTAACTTCAAACTGTTTCCCAGATGTCCCAGACTGTTGCTAAATTAGTAAAATAAAGGACCAAACTACCAAAAAGTGCATTTAGTTATTGCTCAGCAGGCACACAACATCATAAGATGTCAGTGTTTCCTCTAGGATTTTTTCCAGCTGTGGCGGCAGACCCTGGTGGGCATTTTACACAGATCTACTAACTACATGTGGCGTTATTTCAGTGACAAATGTCGTGAGCGCAGTATTAAGTCGAGATCGCATTCATGTAATAGCCTACGAGCATGTCAGTCTCTGTGCTCGAGTGCCGATTTCCTCTGCTCGTGCACAAAACTTCTTGCGTGCCGTCAAATATATGCTGCTCAAGTGCAGATTTTCTTGCGCGCCCTCAAATAAACGCAGCTGAAGTGTGATTTAGAGCGTTTATGTAAGAAGTATGTCTCCAACATTTATTAGATGTGCTAGGAATATTTAAGAATGTATCCAACAGACGTACAGAGCGGCGTTAATGCATCCTGAAGTAAAGTGAAATGCTATAAACTCCAGCAAGATAAAGGTATTGTATGCAGAACCACAGACCTTTATCTATAAATAAAATATAATTATGGAAACTGTGTTCATCATAACTGAAAGCTACGTCATGTTTGCTGGCCTCACGCATCACGCACCTGTCGGTCAGTCAGTCAGTCTGTCAGCACGTCACCTTAAAGAGAAGCTGTAATGCAGCCGTGGCGGGATGAATTTTGGTGTGGCGCCCCGCCACGGACGAATTAATGTAGCGGAAACCATGGATGTTAATATTAAATTCGATTTAGGTTGTGATGTCAGGTGATCAAAATTCAATGAATTCTAGCCAGCATCTTGGGACAACATTATTTTGATGTCCCAATAATGACTTCAAATGACGTTGATATTTGGTTGATTTTAGGCTGTTAGAAGGTGACCAAATCCAACGTCGAGCCAACATCTTAAACCAACGTCATACTGTCATCAAATACTGAATTTTGTTCATCAGGTATGGCAACTAAAATCCAGGATCTGATAGACATCATAGTGGTAACGTCCATACAACGTCAAGCTGTAACATCACTAGGCATTGATATTTGGTTGGTTTTAGGTTGGACATTGACGTTGGCCTGAAGTTGAGTTCTGACGTCAACCCAATTTTCATTTCCAAACAAAATGCAACATCCCTATGACGTTAGGGTACAATGCCAATCTGACGTCATGTTGACGTTTTGTGCCTGCTGGGTGTTTAAGGCTATTTTGGTCATCATACAGTAAACATCAGTCATCTTCTCATCAATGACATGCATCTAAACAGTCTCTGGCTCAATGCGTGTTAAGATTTTGGACATTTTCTTGGACAATTTGAATGCTTCCAAACAGTTTGCTGCAATTATAAAGCGCACATGTCTTGGGGTAGATCATTATGATGCGATTTACCTTCTATGTGCGGTTTGATTAGACAGGAATTACAGGATTGATTTTTCTATTCCCTATAGACGAGAAAAAATATAGAAGTGACTACAGATTGAAGGAAAGAAGTGTAGTAAAAGTACTAATACAGCACTAAAAATTTACTCAAGGGAAAGTAAAAGTACACATTTATAAAACTACTTTGTAAATTGCAATTACTAAAAAAAACTACTCAATTACAGTAATTTGAGCATGTGTAATTAGTAACTTTCCACAACTGGTATTTATATTATAAAATGGCATAGAATAGTGCATAAGTATACAATTTGGGATGCACCAGTTATACTGTTATCTCTGTGAAAAACTGAAACGTTAAAAGCAGTTTCTCAGAAGAAGGTAGTATATAGAGACTCTGGTGTTCATTTGTGCATCATAAAACACCACATGTTGCTGACATTACCTTGAGCAGGTAAAAACTCTTAATGGCAGATGGCTGCTTCTTACTCAGGGCCATCTATGCTAATGAGGGAGAGATCATCACTAGTGGGCGGGGCTTTCCCCTCTGACGACACAAAGAGAGAATGTGCATCAAAGTGTTTCTGCAGACCATTCTTATGAAGTGTGATTGTAAAAAATAGAATTAATTAATGAAAGTCTCATGAAAGTGTTTTTGCATAATAGCTTCCCTTTAAATTAGACTTGGTGAAACAGTGTTAATGTTTAATTTTCATGTCTAAATAATAATATGGGCAGCACAGTCGCGCAGTGGGTAGCACAATTGCCTCACAGCAGGTCGCTGGTTCGAAGCTTGGCTGGGTCAGTTGGCATTTCTGTGTGGAGTTTGCGTGTTTGCGTGGGTTTCTTCCGGGTGCTCTGGATTCTCCTACAAGTCAAAAAAACATGTGCTATAGGTGAATTGGGTAAGCTAAATTGTCCGTAGTATATGTGTGTGAATGAGTGTGTATGGATGTTTCCCAGTGTTGGGTTGCAGCTGGAAGGGCATCCGCTGCATAAAACAAATGCTTGATAAATTGGCGGTTCATTCCGCTCTGATGACCCCAGATTAATAAAGGGAGTAAGCCGAAAAGAAAATGAATGAATAAATGAATGAATTAAATTCTTTATTGTCAAATCTGTTGAATGTAAACTCCTCTTAAGAATTCACCATTCATTGAGGTAATTAAAGAAATCTACTCAGAGATTGATCCATGCTTATGTCATCATCTAAAATTCATTTGTGGCACAGCAAGTGTGAATTACCTCTGAAATTACCTTCAAATTACGACTGAGTTGGTTTTTAAGTTTTATGCGCAGCTTAGAGTCAAAAAGTTTTTTACTCCTATGTCTATTCCTAGCGCTGTTCTTATGAGTAATTCTCAGAGACTTCATTAAATATGGGGCCAGGTTACAATTTCATTGTGAATTTTCAATAACTATTAAAACACCAGGCATTTGATTGATTTTCTTCAATAATATGTCATTGTTAACCCAGTTGAGCTGACTTTGTTGAGCTGATCTAGATGAATTCCTTCAGATAATTGCCCCCCATTGCTCTGATCATCTTAATTGAGATGCAGCAGAAAAGAGGGCAGGAGCCCCTCGAGTATGAGCGTCTGAATATATCCCCCCTTCGAGTCTGCCACAGGCTGACACAGAACTGCTTTCTGTGTTGTAGTTACCCACGGTCTGCCCGGGGCGTATTTGTTATAATAATAAACCTGTTTATGAGCCGACTGTTTTCTTGTACAATTAGCATGCAGTTAGCGTGCCCACTCTGCCAGACAGGGATTTCTGTTACATAAACTGGGTGTTGGGGTTTAGTATTGTGTAAGGGGTATTTTGTTTGTGAGTGAATGGATTAGACTTGCACAACCAGGAAACACTAATTCAAGAAAAATCTCTAGGCTTGCTTATTTACTGGCTATGTGAACAACCAGATATACTTGCGGAAGGGAATCGTTATGTGTACAGAGAAAAGTCATTTCTATTTGTTAACAAAATATAAGTAAAGTTGTGTTTGCTGCATGTTTTGAGTGGTTGTAGCTTGTGGAGTATTTGTTAGGTGGTCACTAGTTTGTTTAATTGGATACTTTATATTAAAAAAAGAAAAAAAATCACATCAACAAACCATTCCAAGTATCACTTATCCTTTCCACCAGCACAAACCTGGTGCTAGTTTGAAGCTAGTGCATTTGGCAGTTAGGAGATGGTTCATCTGACGAACTTTTCAATGCTGCGTTCACACCAGATGCGGAAGAAGTGTCAAGCGCAAGTGTTTTAGATTTTAAGTGCTTAATACGCATATCGTGTGTTTCGCGCAAAACACTCAAGTTCGAAAATCTGAACTTAACGCAAATCCGCGTCTGTTGTGAAGTGAATTTGACGCGCGAATGAAGCGGATTTTGACGTGCAATGAAGCGAGTAAACTCAAAATGTTCACGCGTCTATTTACGCATGAATAGCGTGATTTATCCGTGCATTCTGCGTCTGGTGTGAACACAGCATAAGACCTGCACCATCTAAAGAGCCACTGTAGAGCCAGGTCTAACATCACTGCATACAAGATGCAAACTTATCTTCAAAAATCTATCCCTAATAAACTGAATGTTTAGCGCACTTACATCGGCATTCAATCTCGAATCAAATACAACGTGTTCATGCCGTGCACTGGAGTTTGTATAGATGGAGATTAATAACCTGTTCACATAGATGGAGATTAATAACCTGTTCATGCAGAGTGCCGTAATTTGTATAGACCAAGAATACTAGGCAAAATAACGTGTTCACCATTGCGGCGTAATTTGAATAGAGAGAGATTGGAAGCAATTTTAACGTGTTCAGCATTATGTTCCACTGCTATTACAACTATGGCATGCAAGCAGTTCTTACTTTTAGGCAGGCAATGTTTTTAACATTATTATTTAGAAGTTTTCACCTTTAATGTTTAGGACAGTGGAGATTATAGACTGGAAAGTGTGGACAGCAGAGAAAGGAGAAAGATCGGCATAAGACCTTGAGCCGGGTATCAAACTCTGGTCACTGTGACTATCGTAGTGTCATGTGTTGATGCACTAATGCAGGGGTGCTTAAACTTAAACTCCATCCATGCAGGGGTGCTTAAACTCCATTTACACTAATACGTTTTAGTTTGAAAACGCAAAAGTTTTGCTACGGTTACGCCATCCGTCCACACTATGCCGGAGTTTTCGAGCACCGAAAATGGAGCTTTTTGAAAATTCTGAAGAGGATGTTTTCATTTTAAAAACGCTGCTGATTAGTGTTAGTGTGGATGGGGAAAACAAAGACATCTGGAATCAGGATTGGGGCTTTTCCCTCAGTATTAAGTAGCCTACACAAAGTTCAGTCTTGCATCCTCTTCTTGTAAGTTCAGACTTCGCAAGTTTGATTTGGAAAACAAACTCCCGAGGACACGTCAGGTAAATCTTCAAAGGGAGCAGTGTACTTTTACTTTTGCCAGAGTGTGTGTGGTCATGTTATGTGCATATTCAGTAGGTATACTCTTGTCAGAGAGTTGTTTAGAAATGCTCTGTGAAACGCTGGTGTGGACGTGGAACATTTTCATTCTAAAGCTGGTCACACTGGACTTTCTTCCTGTAGACTTCCATTCATACGCATGCAAATGCGTCAGACTGAAAACGCAAGGTCATACAACAAGTTTCGCTGTTCGCTGCGTTGCAAAGTTCAAGCTTGGGGAACTCTGACCTGCGAAATCGCATCACTTGACTGCGCGAGACCAATCGAGAATCAAAACAGGACCTCTCTGGACAGAAATTTAAAATATGGACCACTAGCTCACTTTTTAAAATGTCTAATTATCTTGATTAATCCCACCCCTTTCACAGCGTCGTATGACAGAATTTTGCACACACAAACTCTAGTGTGACTGCAGCTTCAAACGCCGTTTTAAAACTAAAACAAATAAGTGTAAACGGGGCCTTGGTTCTAACCCCAATCAGACACACCTGGGATAGCTAATCAAGCTCCTACTAGGCTTTCTAGAAACATTCTTGCAGGTGTGTTTAGGCAAGTTAGAGCTAAAATCTGCAGGACACTGGCCTTCCAGCACCGAGTTTGGACACCCCTGCACTAACCAGTTGGCCAAACCAGCAATGTTTTGATGGTTCTTAAGAACGCTACGGTTACTAAAGTAACCCTTCGTTCCCCGAGGGGGGGAACGGAAATGCTATGTGGAAACTTTCACTATGGGGATTTCGTCAGAATCCAATCATCTGAAAGAGTATAAAAACGGGCCAATGAAATGCCAATGAGTTGGCAGCGTCAGCGTGCACAGCTGGCGTCAATGACAATCAGTCATGCTATAAAGACGCAGCCAGTGCCATGCTCGACATCCTTTTCTAGCTGAAGAGACTTTCACGCTCAACAGCTAAGGGACAATCGTTGTGGCGAAGGAACATAGCATTTCCGTTCCCCCCCTCGGGGAACAAAGGGTTACTTTAGTAACCGTAGCTTTCCCCTTCGGATGGGGAACTCCAATGCTATGTGGAAACTTCCACTATGGGGAAATCTATGGAAAACGCCACAACGAAAGAACCTTACTGCGCCCCTGGCGAAGGGTGTGCCACGCAGTAGAGCAAGCGCACCTACAACACCCCGAGACACAGTCTTCCAACGTGTCCCCTGGCCCTCACTTACCTGTTCAGAAACGGTTATATTTTTCGGGGAGTCGCAATAACCCTGTAAAAAGGTTTTGATACGACAGTACGTTGGGAAAGCGTTCAGTCCCGATAGGGAGGACGCTGCGGAGCTCACCTGCTACCCAGAGGGGAGACCTGGTGACAATCTATGGACCAGCCCAGAGATGGGGGGGTCCTAGCATAAGGATGGTTAGCGGGGAGGGAAGACACGAGCCTGCCCTAGAAGGGGGGACTATACCGTGGCTGTGTGAACGTATGAGATCGCCAGCGGGGATCACACATAGCAGGCACCTATACCCAGAACGCGGGCTGACCAGCGGGCATGCCGACAACGTAACGGGCCAACACCTGACTCCTCCGCTGAGTCAGGTGCTGGGGGCCTCGGAGGAACTCTGCAGGGTTCGCCAAAGAAATGGGGAACTAAACTGACAAAGCTGAAAAAGCGCACGTATCTCCGGGTTAGGGAGAGTGGCGCAGCAAGCGTGTTTCGACACCTCAACCGAATCGTTTCCTCAATCACCAAGGGTTGCCTAATACCCTTGAGGAAACCGGCTCCACTCGCAGATTGTAACCTTGCAAATGTATTGGGTGTCACCCAACCCGTAGCTCTACAAATGTCTGTCAGAGAGGCGCCGCGTGCTAACGCCCAGGAGGATGCGATGCTCCGTAATGGAGTGCGCTCTCACCCCCGGGGGACACGGCTCACCCTGGCCCAAAGGCGAGGGAGATGGCATCCACTACCCAGTGGGCCAACCTCTGTTTAGATACGGCACTTCCCATCTGCCGACCACTGTAATGGACAAAGAGCTGGTCAGAGGATCTAAGGCTCTGAGTGTGGTCCCCATATATTCGCAAAGCCCGAACAGGACACAACAATGAAAGGGCTGGGTCTGCCTCCTCCGCGGGCAGCGCTTGCAGGCTCACTACCTGATTGTTAAACGGCGTGGTAGGAACCTTGGGCACATAGCCGGGCCGGGGTCTCAGGACAACGTGAGAGTAGGCCGGCCCGAATTCTAGGCACGAGTCACTGACCGAAAATGCCTCCAGGTACCTAACCCTCTTAACCGATGCCAACACGACCAGCAGAGCTGTCTTCAAGGACAGAAATCTCAAGGATACTGAGTCGAGTGGTTCGAAGGGATCCCCATGTAGGCTCGTAGCACTACCGCGAGATCTCAAGAGGGTATGAGAGGGGGGCGGGGGAAAACATCCGCCTCGCACCTCTGAGGAACTGGATGATGAGGTTATGCCTCCCCACGGTGCCGCCATCCACGCATCATGATGAGCGGAGATGGTGGCCACGTAAACCCTCAGTGTGGAGCGCGACAGCCTTCGCTCCACCTGTCCTGAAGGAAAGAAAGCACAACACTGATCTGGCAAGATCGGGGGTCTTCTCGGCGAGAAGCGCACCACTCAGTGAATAGACTCCACTCCAGGGCGTAGGCATGCCTCGTAGAGGGTGCACTAGCCTGAGTGATGGTATTAACCACCGCCACCGGTAGGTTACCTAAGTCTTCCTCGTCGCGTCTTATGGACCCCACATGGAGGTTCCACAGAACTAAGCGAGGGTGCCAGATGGTGCCCTGTCCCTGAGAGAGTAGGTCCTCTCTCAAAGGGACTCGCCAGGGGGGGCGTCGCGAGGAGGGAGAGTTCTGATATCCAGGTCCGGTTGGGCCAGGGGCGCAACTAGCAAGACCTGCCCCTCGTCCTCCCTGACCTTGCACAGAAACTGCGCGAGTAGGCTCACTGGGGGGAGTGCATACTTACGCATGACTCGGGGTGGAGTCGCCATTCTCCCGGGGAAGGAGCTGCCGTGAGAGCCTGTTGGCCGCACGGTTGAGCCCATCCGGGGTGTGAATAGCAAGCAGCGACTTCAGCCGCGTATGACTCCAGAGGAGCAGACGGCGAGCGAGCTGAGACATGCAGCGGGAGCGTATACCCCCCATCCGGATGGAATACGCTACCGCGGCCATGCTGTCCGTCCTGACCAGCACGTGTTGCCCCCTCAGCACCGGTAAAAAGCGGCGCAGAGCGAGAAACACTGCCAACAGCTCTAGGCAGTTGATATGCCAATGCAGCTGGGTTCCCCTCCACAGGTCCGCAGCAGCATGCCCGCTACACACGGCCCCCCCACCCCATACTGGAGGCATCTGCCGAAACGACAGCCTGCCTGGACGCCTGACCTAGGGGCACACTGGCCCGTAGGAAGGAGGGGTCCTTTCCAGGGGGTGCGGGTGCGGTGACACAGCGCAGTGACAGTCACTCGGTGTGGGCCCGCGTACCATGCGCATCTGGGGACCCGATCGTGAAGCCAATGCTGTAGTGGTCTCATATGGAGCAATCCGAGCGGCGTGGCCGCGGCTACGGATGCCATATGCCCCAGGAGCCTCTGAAATAATTTCAGGGGGACCACTTTTTTTCCTGTCGAACTCTCTCAGACAGTTCAGCATTACCTCGGCGCGCTCTCGTGAGAGGCGCGCCTCCATAGTGATCGAGTCCAGCTCCAACCCGAGAAAGGAGATGCTCTGCACGGGGGCGAGCTTGCTCTTTTCTCGGTTGACCTGAAACCCCAACGGGCGGAGGTGCCGGAGCACCTTGTCTCTGTGCATAATCAATTGCTCCCGAGAGTGGGCTAAAAATCAGCCAGTCATCGAAATAATTGAGCGTGCGGATGCCGGCGAGCCGAAGGGGCGCGAGGGCACCCCCCGCGAGCTTGGTGAAAACTCGCGGAGACAGAGAGAGCCCGAAGGGGAGGACCGTGTATTGCCACGCTCGACCTTCAAACGCAAACCGCAGAAACTGCCGGTGGCGTGGAAGTGTGGAGATATGAAAATACGCGTCCTTCAGATCTATTGCTGCAAACCAATCCTGAGGACGAACGCATCGCGTGATGCGCATCTGCGTAAGCATTCCGAAGCGCAGCCTGTGAAGGCAGCGGTTCAAAATGTGCAGATATAGGATTAGCCATAGCCCACTGCTTTTTTTTTTTTTTTTTTTTTTTGGGGGCACGATGAAGTGCGGGCTGTAAAACCCGCGCTCCATCTCGGCTGGAGGGCCGGCTCGATTGCATCCTTCGCCAGGAGGACAGCAATCTCCTCTCGCAAGACAGGGGCGGACGCAGGACTGACCCTGGTCGCCCGTGAACCTGGGAGGCCGTTTAGCGAACTGAATCGCATAGCCGAGTCTGGTCGTATGGATGAGCCATTGCGATGGGCTGGCCCGCGCTAACCAGGCAGGCAGAGCCCCCGCAAATGGTCCCACCCGCACGATCGCTGACGTGCCAGCGGCGGGGCAGCGTGGAGTGAGTGGGCTCATCCGGGGAGCGCTGGGGTCCCACAGGAGAGCAGGAGAGGAGATGTTCTCGTCTCGCACTCAAACTCCAGGAGAGGGGCTGGGAGTGGAGAGAAAGGAGACCGTTCTCTCGTGCTCCATGAGCCATTGGCGAAATGCACCGATCCTGCGAGCTGGAAGGCATAGCGTCCCAGACTGGCAGTGTTCGGGCTGTCACATCCGGAGGAGGGGAAAAGTGCTCTTTCACTGAGGATTTTGATGGCGTTTTTTTTTTTTTTTTTTACGCCTTTAAATAACGTGCCCCGCCCTCCAGCGGGGAAAGAGCAAATTCCCTCCTCCCCAGATGGCCCGCCTCAGGGACGCTTCGCGGTCCGTTTTACCGAACTTAGCGGCGCCCTGGGCGGGGGACGCTGGTTGCCGGCGCGATGCTCGGCGCAGCCGCGTGGCCGGAGGCGCAGGCGGGGGCGGCGAAGCAAAGCTGCGGGCGGGCGTCCTCGGCGAAAAAGCTGTGGATGTGGATGGCTCGGCGGGGGGGAGCGGTCATACAATCCCGCCGATAGAGACCTCGCCCATCGCCTCCGACTGCTCTATCACCGGCGTGAATTCCTGGGCGAATTCACCGCCAGTGTCGCCGAACAGGCCAGCCTGGGATATGGGTGAGTTAAGAAAGCGAACTTTGTCAACGTCACGCACATCACCAGGTTTAGCCTGAGGTGGCATTCCTGGATCACGGATGTGATCATCGTCCTTCCCAGGGCACACACAGCCGACTTTTTTTTTTTTTTTTTTTGTAAGAGCATAGTCGGTTGCGGTGCGGAGCGCATGCTCAGTCCTGGGTCAGAACCATCCTCGCGCAGCCGGGCCAGCGCCTGCGCTTGGTAGCGCTGGTAGGTGGCCATAGCGTGCATGGTGAGGGGGAAGGCGCACGCAGCACACTGCGTGAGCCTACTGTGCCCATCCAGGAAGAAGGGGATGGGGAGGCTTAGAAGGTCTCGCCTTCATCCTCCACATCACACCCCTCTAATCGGTCCGGCCGCGGAGCTGGGGGATAAACCATCTCCAGAGCCACGGCCGAAGCAGCCTGGGGAAGCACAGCCGCAAAGTCTGCTTCTGGATTCGACGCCGCGCTCAAAGTCCCGGAGGGAGCGAGCGGGTTCGAATCCTCGTCAGACCTTGACAGCCCAACCTCCAAGGATGGTGAGGATGGAAGCGCACGCAGATCGGGCAGAAAAAAGTGCCCTCAGGACAGCGTGAGCTTACTGTGCACTTCCGGGAAGAAGGGGACGGGAGGCTTTGAAGGTCTTGCCTCCTTATATCCTCCACATACACCCATCTAGTCGGTCCGGCCGCGGGGCTGGGGGATAAACCATCACCAGACCCACGGCCGAAGCAGCCCGAGAAAGCACGGCCATCACGTCTGCTTTTTAGATGCTAACGCCGCGCTCTCCTCCCCGGAGGGAGGGAGCGAGCGGGCTCGCATCCTCATCAGACAATGACAGCCCATCCTCCGATGCAGCGATGGACATCTGACCCCCGGTGTCATCAGGTGAGAGAGCGACCATCCAAGGACGGAGCGCTTCTCTTCACCTGAAGCTTGGATGGAGCGCGTGGAGGAGCGAGAGGTCCACGGCCCGGGGGCGGCGGATTTACTCTCACTGAAACCCTCAGATCTGCCCGAGTGCCAACCGCAGTGCGGGGGACAACTGGGGTGGGTGGCTCTTTTTCAAGAGCGAGCCGCGATCTTAACTGCGCAACAGACATGACATCAGTGATGGCATGCACTGCCCGCGAGCACCGCATTAACATGCTGGACCCCCAGACATGAAACGCTGTGCTCGTGCCCATCATCCGGGGATAGGAAACCACCGCATCCAGAAACGCACGGTCGGAGTGACGTCTTGAAAAAGACGCGCTGCACGACCGTGTTGCTCTTTTAGGAAAGCTTTTTTCCTATATACAAACCGCTCTTGGAGGACCGGACCCAAAGGACGCCAGGCAAGGGAGAAATACCCAGCTCGACCATCTGCCACTGCGTATACGCGCTCTGGACCGGGAGAAGCTGCTTCTCGATCTCTCTCTGTAGACACAGGTTGGAGATACCCTCAAAGACTCTCTCAGAAGCTTCGTGAAAGGCTCTGAAAGCGAAAGGATGTCGAGCATGGCACTGGCTGCGTCTTTATAGCATGACTGATTGTCATTGACGCCAGCTGTGCACGCTGACGCTGCCAACTCATTGGCATTTCATTGGCCCGTTTTTATACTCTTTCAGATGATTGGATTCTGACGAAATCCCCATAGTGGAAGTTTCCACATAGCATTGGAGTTCCCCATCCGAAGGGGAACCACTTTTCCTGGATCCAAACCAGTACTCTAACCACAAAAAGGTGGATAAGGTGTAACTAATGTCAGTGATGTTAGTAAAGAGTTGACTATTAACATCCATTGAAGAACAAACAAATAGTATGGAAGAGTTTATGTTAACCGTTATCAGGGCACTTCTCCCCGTCCGCTATTCACTTTCGCTCTCTTCCGTGAATCCTCTGCACAACACTTTCGCGCACGACACCTCTACATCCTCAGGTAACATAGCATATCCGTTACAACGATCTGTTCAGGCACCTCACAGTTCACAAATTAAGCACCGACCGTTATAATATATAAAGTAGAAATCATGACGAAGTCACAGATCTGAGAATATAGAGTTGCAGCTGAGAAAAATAAACTGAAAATTTTAATAACTTGCAATAGGATGAACTGTGGTTTCAATTACAAGAATTAAAGTTCTAATATATAAGGTTCTGCATGAAGTCACGACTCAAGTTTCAAGAAATAAAGTCATAATTACAACACATAAATGACACAAACTTCAGTACTGAACTATGAACAGTATTAAATGTGGAGTTACTCTTTTAGCTTCAGTGTATACGTGGCCAGTGTGGTGTTACATCACATTTTTTTGTTGTTTCGCCAAGCGAGAACACCCAAGATGCGTCGTCCAGGACACTACTCAGAGGTATAGACGAGTAGGATATAAACAACTGGGCTTCATTGAGGATTTGTGAATGGCTGTGTTTGAGTCGGCAAAGGGCTGGAATGAAAATCATGCCATTTTGACTGTCATGATGTGATGGATAGATAGAGCTGTTTAGTCTAGTGTGAATCCAGGCTGTCTTGCCGATAGCTGTCGTTGTTTTCAGTAGCCTCTCATCTGTCACCTGTCTGGCAGTTGAAAGGGTAAATGACACTGAGCTCTGTCTGACAACAAGCCAACAGCAGATGAGAGACTGCACTTGACGCTCCGAACCCTCAGTCGATATACATCAATACTGACATCATGCGGCTCAGGCCTGGGGAATGGAGAGTTTATGTTGAATTCTTTTCCAAACTAGAAGCTGCTTGTTTTATTTCAAGGATTAGTGTTCATTTTGCCACAATCCACCATTTTAGCTATTGTCAACTTTGCCTGTGTCTGCGGGCTTTGACATAGGCATGACATAATATCCGCATGCCATAAGTCTGAGCCAATCAGAATGTTTTTTAGTGTTATTTTGTGACCTATTTGTGCAGTTTGTTTGGACTAATATAATTGATATGTTGAAGGATGCTATCCTGAAAAGATTATGCTAAATTCAATCAGTACCCAATTTGATACTGTGGAGGTGTTATATTCAGCCCTAATTGGGCTTTTTCAGGTCTGTGGCCTGTTTGATGTCTGGAAAGTGTTTATCACTGGGCCAGCGGCCTCATTTGTTGACTTTCACACCGTGACTAGGCTCACTCAACTGACCACTAAAGCAAATGAGCTGGTCAGCAATGTAATTATGGTGTCAGGGAGCTTGCCTGGAGCCAGCAGTACAACTGTTTCAGGTTGAAGACTGTGTGCTTAAACCCAGATCCTGATTAATTGGTGGTTTAACAAAGACACATTTGTCTTGGTCAGTAATTCACCATGCCCACTTAAGTAGGAACTGTGGGACTTAGGAAGTATTTCATCACTGTTTGCCAAGTCTGATTTGTTAAGTGTTAAAAATGATATTTAATTCTGTCAATAAAACGTTTATTGTTTTTCATGTATTGTTCAAGAATTTTCGTGGGTTAGTTTTCTGTCATGCTTAAAATTATTAAAATAAATAATAATAGCATAAACATTCAAAAAGTTTAAGCATTATTTTAAGCTTTATAAAGGTTTTATTTCTATGGTAAAACAGGAATCCCAACTTCCCGCAGGTCATAGAGTATTTGGAATATCATGGAATTGACCTTGAAATTTTACTTTCCATTTATCAAAATATAATTTTTGTACCACATTTTTATTGCATTGTGTTACCTATTGTTATGGTTAGAGAATTATTTCAGCTCCATCATATTTCTTTCATGGTCATCAACTGGCAGTCACTTAAGTGAATTTTAGTCACCAGACTATACCCGTTAATAAAGGCTAACATGTCAGGGTAATATAAATGTAGGAGCTTTGACTTCAAAAATACCACTTCAAAGACTGGGTGTTCTAAATGAGATGAAAGCAAACGTAAATGTATAAAAAAGTATGCAAAACTTCAATTGAGCTATCAATATGGAAGTGGGAGCACTCTTTTTGTGCAAAATCTGAAGTAAATTATCCATTGTTGAGCTCATAGTGGCTATTAAAGTTCTGCTAAAACCATTTTAATATTATGCAAAGCACCACATCAGCCTGTTTTTCATTCAATATAGATGGAAATGTACCTTTTAAGTCAGGGAATTCGATATTTGGCTTAAACTAATTGATCTCATTAAACCAATGAGAATTGGTTTAGGTGGGGCTACTAAGCATAGCATAACAGAAATAGAAACCAGCAAAACATCTTGTCACTTGCATGTTGTGACTGGCTAGGATGACAGAAACTCAGATAAGCACTGAAAGAAATGAGATTTACCTTGTCGCTTTCTCGTGTCATGTCTAGTTAAGACAAGCGCATGTGAGTATATGATGTGGTTTAGCTTGTTCAATGGGATTTAGCAAGTCAGGGCATGTATACATGCGTTTATAGCTTTATTCATCAAAAAATGTTTTTTTGTTCACTCTACTTTCAGTTTCACCTGGGAAAAACTCCACCCTAGTGGGATTTACAAGGTTTCGGGAGCAGTAGAGTCAAAAGCCATCATATCCCTCCCTGATTAAACTCAATCACCTGGACCCTTGCCCAATTGTCCCTTTGGGTCCCTCTGCCTCCTGATTCTTGGACCAAGCTTCGAGATTGTCAATGGAGCAAAGAGACCTTACTCGGACAGCTCGACCCAAAGGAAATGAGGAGTTCTTCTCCACCGTTACCACCATCAACAGAGCAGACCTCAGTGAGGTGGGTCTCCTTGCTGGTCCAATAAAGAGCCTCCCTTTACCTGGAGAGCAGCAAGATCATGAAGAGGACGAAGACCTCGGTTTGGGGAAGGACATGGAGATCACTTCCAATACAGACAATGAGAGATGGGGGCAGGGAGACGGGCTGGAGGAGCAGGAGTTCTCCATCAAGGAGGCCAATTTCTCTGAAGGCAGCCTGAAGTTGAAGATCCAAACAACAAAGCGGGCCAAGAAGCCTCCGAAGAACTTGGAGAACTACATCTGTCCTCCTGAGATACGCATCACCATCAAGCAGCCAGGAGAGCAGAAGAACGCCAAGCATGCCAAGAATGCTAAGGGTGGGAAAGAGGAAGAGAAAGGACCTCCCAGAAAAAGGGTTAGTGTCTCAGTTATTGATTATAAATGCTGTGGTTTTCTTGTGTCATGTGGTCATGCTGTTATGGTGGTGTTATGTGGTTTCATGGCTGTAGCTAGTATGGCATTTTATGGCATAGAGATGCCATTTTAAATTTGACCTCAGAAAAATTGAACAAATGTCTCTTGACAAAATTTTTTACATTTAGTCTTTTGCCTTTTTTTTTTACGTGAACGTGTGAAAGTTAAATTTGTTATGCAATATTATAAACATGAAATGGTATATACCAAAACATTTAGCTTTTTTATATATAGAATGACCATTTTATTAACAAAATTTGCCTTTTTATATAAATTCTGAATGAATGGTAAAAGGCAGAATTGTGAGATGCCATCTAAACACTGACATAAAGCAATTCAAAGCAAACAAAAGAAGCCCTGCAATTCGGAGAATGATACCTAAACTTGAGCTCTCAGAAAAAATATAATTTGGTATATGATATTTTAGACATAAAGTGAAATAAAAAAAATGATAACACATGATGTCAATCATGTAAATTATTGTTAAATTAGTCATGTAAATAAAGTTAAATTAGTATTATTACTCAAAATGAAGTCACATGTTAAAAAACCTGCGATTGCAAGAAATTGTTTAAGTATATATTTATAAGAAATAAATTTGCGTTTATCACATTTTTACTTCCATAATAAAGGATTAAACTTTTAAATAAGAAGTGGCAACCAAAGTGATTAAGTGTTTTTCCTTTGGAAAAAGTGGATCATGAATGTTAGATGCAGCTCATGGTAATGCAACATATTGGGCCAATACGAGAAACATGAGAAGAGAAAATGTCTGTCTAAATTCTTGTTAGTTACTTTTTTAACATACATTTCTAAATACTTGGTGTCCACTAATCTGTTTGAAGGGATGTTGTCTGTCTCTCCTTGTGTCAAATTAACTATTACAAAAGATCCGAGTTGAGGTTCTTTATAGGGCTGTGAGACAATTGTATTGCACTTTTTGCCAGTGAAACCAGTTTTGTGATCAGTAGCGCAGCTACAGCGAATTTACTACACGGAGTCGTTGTTCACTCCATTAAATCCTCTGTTTATTCAGAAACTACTATGGAGTTTTCAGTTTCTTTTCTCTCCCGAGAGTATTTGGAGTTTTTGCATAAATGTGCCCCCTGGCCTTCAGATGGAGATTTATAACTGATCACAGACCTGTGGTTCTATGACAAGTTGTGCATGACAGCTATAGCTTTTGATGAATTGTTTGTGATTTCTTTTCAATTTATTATGCAGCCTTGGTCCTTAAATTAGCTTACTTTAGCTAACTAAGCACTTAGACAGGTTTTATTCTACATTCTATAATGCCAGTTATAGTTCTCCAAATAATATTGTAAGTTTTGTGATTATTGAATTTTAAATGAACTTTTTATTTTAAAAAAAGACTCTAAAATATTTGTGCTAGATGACACATGTGCATTTTTTCTGGGCTGTCTTTTTAGGTTCATGTCAAGTGAAGTGTGTCCAGTGTGTGCCTATGAGTAACTCAACAGCTAGTCATTAACCTTTTGTGGCATTTAGACTCAGCAAGTTCATTGACATACATGTAGTCCAAATATCTAACCTTTTGGAATATTTCAGATGATACACTATTTTGATTTGGGATAACAAAATGAGCAAAACGGTCATGATGCCATTAAGGTTTGAAGGAAAAATACTTGTTGACAGCCCTTTACCAACAGTTTTAAACAGAGAGAGAGAGAGAGAGAGAGAGAGAGAGAGAGAGAGGGAAAAACATTACCTGATGGATCGTTGGTAGTATTTCCGGAAGATGACCACGTTGCAGTTTAGCTAAATAATTCTCGCCTCCTCCTAACACCTTTGCAGATTGCAATGCATTAAAACATTGTTTTCCAGCCACAGCTGCGCTTCGTTCTCAAAATGTATAGTTTTTCTAAAATTATGTTTATAAACTATATAGTATATTATGACCAGGGATACAATAAGCCAGTGCAGCGACATTTTGTGTCTGCTGGTTTGTTTACTTGCAGGAGTCTCGCATGTTAATTCTGACCAATCGAAAAGCAGTTTAGGAAATGCATTCATTAACATCTGGCCAATGAGTGATGTGGATTTTGTCACATGACCAAAGCAATCAGTGTGGTGTGAAAAGGACCCAAATTGGCAGAAAATGCTAAATGTATCATTTGTTGCCCTTCGTCTGGACCAAATGAACTGAACCACATGTGTGAAAGCACCCTTAGAGTAGTTAAAACTGCTAATTGTCTACTGTTGTCAAAATCAAAAAGTTCAGAAATTCATGAACATTCTAAAGAATTTATCTTCTATCTTCAAACACAAATGAGGATATTTTTACTTAACCTCTGATTTCAGGGGCTGCCTCTGATCAAAAAGTTTCCTAGATGACCTTCACTTGTTAAATTATGCTATTCCACTAGTTGCACCAAATGATATTAGTTTATTACAATATAAATCTTTGTGTGCAGAGACCATCTCTTGACTTAATATCTTCATGTCTTCATGTCCCAATGTTTTAAAGTTACTCACTCTTGTTGTAAAAGTCTATATTTAATTTTGTGCTTTTAGAGAAAGCGGAACTAAACATCTAGCATGTGTAAAATGCACCATACAAAGAAAATTGGCCTCACTATAGTCTAACGAGCAGAATTTGTTAAATAGAATTTAAAGAATATTTTGCTTTATCACTGCATGATGAAATATATTTGAATGATATTTGAAAAAAATTGTGATTAAATAGATGAAAACGTGTGTTAATATCGTGTGGCTACTTTTTTGCAAGAGAAGCTGCGGAGTGTTCCTGCCAAATTATGTGGGTTCCAAAATGGCTCCTTATAGTAAACACTTCAGCTTACCACAGCGTTCAAGTTTCCAAAACAGATATGTTGCGTTTTCCCCTTCTTTACAAAAGAATGAAGGTTTGTGGGAGAGAATGGGAGTAGAGGCTGGTGATCCCACAACCAGAGTCTGTAATTTGACCATAATTAGGGTGAAAAAAATCTGTGCTTACTGAATCAGAGAAGAAACTACCACCATCAGCATCTTTTAGTAAACGCACTGCAGGCTTAAATTGATCGAATTTCGTGTGGAATCTCTGGCGTTGAAATGCTCTCGTATCTTTTAATCTTTACAGTAATCTCTCAGGGTATAAATTATTTGTACTGTAATGGAAGACCAGCTCCTGCTGTTTCGTGTGATGTGCATTTAAAAGCCCATCTATGTCTGCCAAACACATTTGACTTGATCCCAACAATTGATGGTTTGATTATCGGCCTTGCATTTTGTATGTGGCTGCATGCTATCTGATTTCCCCTGGGATTTCTCTTCGCCTGGAGAGGAAGGACATTGTTGCCATGAAGCCAAAGCCAGGGTTCTCCAGTTTCTCTTATTTTCAGGCTGGGAAACTTAGCCCTCATCCACCCCACAGAGATGAAATTTTCTAAAGCGGCAGATACACACAGCGAAAAGGGTGATGGAGAAATCAATGGAAAACAGAGAACGGCTCAAAGAGCAACACGGGCAACTGAGGCGGGAAGCCTGGAGTGCAGCTGTCTCTTTCTGGCAATCTCCACATTGACCACAGACAGAGGGTCAAAAGGGGCAGAAGGAAGAACAGAAGAGGTGGCCTCACGCCACCGCCTAAAGTGTAGCCGCGTCTATAGAAAACAGCTCCAAAAAGGCAAAGAAAAGCGCGAGTACCCATCCCCCAAACACACACATACACACACACTACAGATGGAATCCCATTCACTCCGAAAAGGGACAGTGCCACAAACTCCTCATTTAGAGCCACCAAATCCCATTCTGTCCTTGCTGTTTGGAGCTTAGGCGTCAAGCCCAGCACCTCTTCTCATCTCTCGGTTACAAGCAGCGTGGGGTCAGGGGTTAGTGCGTAATTGAAACCGGCCTGGACTTGCTGAGAATAGGGGCTTACATCAGCCCTCTCGGACTGTGACAGCTGCTTGCTGCGTCTTCCATTCGTGGCAACAACCTTTTTCCCCCTGCTAATGTAATCAGAACGGCAGGGCAATGGCAGTTTAGACAAACCAGCACTCTGATGAATTAACTCGAGCTCCTCGCCTGGATTAGACATCCTCTTCCACTCACTCCACTCGATGACCTGTTTTGCACTTTAAGTGTTGTCGTGGGCTGCCGTGCTGGAAAATGAGTTTAATGCAGCAGAACTTTTCTGCACCCACACAAAAGTGTGACCACGCAGCCAGAAATAGATTGTAGCCTTCTAGCTGGCGTTGTAAAAGCACCGAGTCTGGATGTGCAATTAGGCAGTCTGAATATGTAAGAGGTCAGGACGAATTGTGTTTGCCGTTTCCATTAGGACATAACCGAGAGTTTTCACAAATGGCATCTATTATTTCTTTCCTTTTTTTACCAATCCTATCTTCAGTTTATATTTTTTTCTAAAAAGGCTCTGGACAAATTGAAAAGTATTTTTTAATGGTAGGAGTTATCGCAAACTTTTTAGACCCCTCCTCTTTCTGGTGTGGTCATTGTTTCTGTGATAACCAAGACTTTTCTGATTGGTGAATTTAAGGTGCTGCTCACTTTGAGGATTGAGGATAATGTAGTTTTGTCTTTGGCAGTTATGCAGAATGAAGTTGAAATCACACTGACTTTTAGCCTCAGGTCGGTCTAGAACCATTTTTTGTTAAAAATCAGTATCTCTGTAGAGAAGAAAAAAAGAGCTTTACTTGAGAAACCCAGTTTGTTTCTTAAAGCAAGATTGCACAT
The DNA here is from genome assembly GCF_903798145.1 of Danio aesculapii. Lineage (NCBI taxonomy): Eukaryota > Metazoa > Chordata > Actinopteri > Cypriniformes > Danionidae > Danio > Danio aesculapii. The sequence goes on from NC_079439.1 coordinate 55,714,295, forward strand.
TTTGTACGAGTAGCTGTAGGTGCTTGTTCACTGAAGCCCAGTTGACTTTTAAGTCTATAATTTATTTGTATCCAGTATCACCCCTGTGGTTTAACACAGTAGTGAGTTCATTGTGATGACAAGTCCGATAGAAGGTGGATCAATGCGGAAGGGTGTGCTCTCTGAGGGCCAAGCAGCAGCGATCTTTGCCCCGTCACTGCTCGGTGTTTGACGACAACACTTTGATTGTCAGCCATTTCCGCCGGAGCAGGCATGCTCATTGGTGCGTGTTCATCAGGGGAGAACACGAGCAAGGTTTCTGCGCCTCCAGCCTTGACTTGACGAGGGGCCGAGAGGATCGTTTTCCCTGTCAAGAGGAGCTTGTGGAGCAGACATGCTTCCATTTCCATCTTTATTTTGAGTTATCTCGCCTAAAGGTTCGTATTTAGTAGCTTGGTCGAAGAAATCGCATCCACAATCAGGTTGAAGGATGACTTCCTCTCAGAGCAGCGATAGTGGAGGGGATAAGAGGTTTAAAAACGTTGGATTGTGTAGCAGGGTAAATGCAGCTTTTGTGTAGTAATGATTGGGGAGTCTGGCAGGGAGCAGATGGGCTAGCTCTCTGTCTCATTGTGTCTGGCTCTTTCTTTTTTTCATTTTGGCTGAACTAATATGCCAGATGGTGGCAAAGAGGAAAGGCCAACAAGTGAGCTGGGGCATATGGGGAGCCTGGTTAAAATGGGACCCTACTGCGGCGGGGGATGGGCAGGAGACGTGTGATACAATAGCAGGTAATTAAGGGAAGGACTTGACTTCGCCGCTAAGCCTTTGTACGCGGCAAAATATTTTTCAGAGGACCTGCCGTCAGCATCAGACAACACTGCTGTACATCAAATTATTCCACTGATTTCACTCAATCAGCCGTGATTATTTTTTCAACGCTCACATCTGTGTTTGGGCCTTCATTAGGTGCTACAGTCTTTTGGATAATAGTCCGTTCACACTGTCGCAAAATTTGTTTTATTTATGGGCCATTCGTCATATATATGCAAGGTGTGCACATTTACATTTTTCGTGTGACAAAAATAAACATTTGCAGAAGCATCTCTGAAAGACAAATTATTTATTTGTTCCCCCCACCCCCACAAAATATAAATAAATATTTAATATAAATAAATATAATAAATAAGTCATTTGATGTCTTAAGTGGTGTAACAAAATTAAAAGTAATTCAAGCTTCAATGTGTTTAGAACTAGGGATCCCGATCAAGTTTTTTTGCCCTCGAGTCCCAGTCATTTGATTTTGAGTATCTACCGATACCGAAACCCGATCTGATACTTCTGCAATACATAAAAAAAGAATAAAGAAGAGCGAAGAAACAGAGCCAGGATGGAGTCAATTCATTGTGCTGTAAGGCTTACAGTAGTAAAGACATGGAAGCTACGGATGAACTCCATATGTCTGTGGCGAACGAAACATGGGGTACATCTGATAACAGGACAAGTAGTTTGTCAGAAATCTTCTTAGAAAGGGCTGGCAGAGCTTTCTCTGTGAAATAGTAGCGAGACAGCATTTCAAATCGAGGTTCTACGTGCTCCATAAGCGTACGAAATTCAGGGTTCTCTACAAAGGTGAATGGTAGGTCACTCATTACAATCATCAGCTGTGATGTCCTGTGTCTTTGCGCTGTCACGGGGCATTTTTTCTCCTCTTTTCAAATTCTCCTGCAGTGTGAGCTGACTCGTCTTCGGTGGGGTTGCCTGGGTAAACTTGCTGTATTGTGTCGGGTACTTGTTTTTGAGGTGCCTTATCAGGTTTGTTGAGCTAAATGTAGATTTTTCCTTTCCACCTCTTGGAATGCCAAGTTTACATATCTCACAGTTTCCAATGTATTTTAGGCTTCTTTTATACTTTTCTAGTTACATAATTCTAAATATAAATAAAACCACAATTATTGCATAAATAATATTTAATTTAACAAATTTAAATTCATCATCCTAAATCTTTTTACACACACTTAAATTAGTTTAATTAGAGGTTTATGGTGATTTGATATATATATATATATATATATATATATATATATGGTTTTTGCTACATTCTTTCTTCCATGGCAGGGTGCCACACCAAAATTTATCCTGCCACAGCTACAAAACATTCAGTCGTTTCTTTAAAAATAGCGGGTTATAATTGCACCAAAATGTAATAAAAGGTAAGTGAATTATAACAGCGCGAAATTTCTGTAACCGTAGTAGTGCTGTGCATTATTTGTTTAACCCTTCAAGGTAGCATGCTGACTGATTATACATTAATGTCGCTGAGTAAGTCTATTGGAGACATTCATAAATATTCCTAACAAATCTAATAAATGTTGGAGACATACTTCTTACATAAACACACTAAATCGCACTTCAGCAGCGTTTATTTGAGAGCACACAAGTAGTTTTGAACAGAGGAAATCGGCGCGCAAGCAAAGAGATTCGTATGCTCGTATTACATGAATGCGATCTCGACTGTAATACTGCGCTTACTACATTTGTCATTGAAATAACTCCATGTTGTAGGTATCTGGTAGATCTGTGTGTGTATATATATATATATATATATATATATATATATATATATATATATATATATATATATATATATATATATATATATATATATATATATATATATATATTTGTTTTTTTTGTAAATTTATTTGTCCTTTGTATGGACTATTATGATGTCTGATCATCCAGTAATAACCTTATCAGGCTCTAGGGTGGTGTGTGTGTTTAGACCTAAATTAAATTCTGGGTTAAACCCCCTGTGTGAGTACCCCTCAGTCTTTTCGATATGTATCACTTCAACACCTCAACATCCACACAAACGCACACACACAGGCTCATCACTCAGGGTTACAGCCCATCAACTCTGTGTCTGTGTACACAAGCTCAGGCTCGTACACCCGCCAAAAGTCTGGCCTTCATTCCCAAATGCATAGCTCACCCAAGTGATCTACTGCCATGGACCAGTCCAACTGACATATGTATCATATTTTCTTTTGGCCCGTGTGTCTGAACCATAGTTGCCAGTGATGTAGAGTCAACAGTAATCACATCAAAAGAAATATAGACTAACATAAACTGGCATGTCGTTGGGTTTTCCATTGGTTTACGGCCAGCGTCACCTTCTTTCAGCTACACGTTCATCTATCTCGCCATCCATCGGCGAGAGCTGAATTCGTGTGTAAATCCATTTAAGTATCTGTGAGGTGTGATAAGGAAGCTTCTTTTAAGAGTGTCCAAACCCTGTTGGCTGCCGCTTTTTATGTACTAATGGTATTGGCCACTCTCTTATCTGTCTGTCACACAAGTCCTGCTCCGAAAGCTTCATTACCCAGCACCCGTGGAGTCATCCTTTAATACGAGACCGTAATCATTAGGAACCGGTCCAGTGTATTCACTGGAAAATTAATTCGGCATCTCTCACTGAAGTCGATAGGTGACTCCCTCAGCCTCTTGATGTGAGGTGTTTATAACAAGCTGTTTGTCATTGGGGGAGTGTTGATGGTGACCGGGGAGGAAATTGTGGGCAGTTGAGCAGTCAAATAAAACTGACCTCTGTGTGTAGGAGACAAGAAGAAAAATCCCTGAATGTGGTTTAACTTCCTTTATTTAGTACTCTAGCTACTGCTGTTGATTTCACAGACTGTCTAATCAGGACGCTAGTATGTGTGGGATGCAGTTGTGTTGAGAAGATTATTATTTTGTAGATTAGAGCATTTTTGGTACTTGCTAAAGTAAAATTCTGCTGGTATACTGATAAGCACTAAATGGCAAAAAAGTTATGATGGAATATGCATTAACTGAGGTGAAAATCTTTTTTTTTTCACCTTTTATGTACATTCAGGAAAAAAAAAGTTGATGTTAGTCTACAGTAAATAATATATGAATGCGCAACAGCAAACAGACAAGCTGTGTTCATGCAGTCAATGGTGCTGATACTGGAATTATTCAAATAGCTATGTGTACACAAATGTATGAAAAAACTGTTTTAATTTTAAATCCCTGAAAATTTATGAGCATTGCAAAATGTGAAGCAAGATTACACCTTTTACTAGCCATTTAGAATAACACAGGGTTAAAAAAAGGGTTAAGTCGTAGGGCTGTCAGGTGGTCAATTCAAAATATAATATAAAAATTATATTACATACATTAATTATATACAAAATATAATTAAATGCAGTTAATCACTACTAATTTAAATGTATAGGACCCATAATTAAAACTTTCTTTTGGCAGATGTCTAATGCATTGAATAGGCAAATAGTGTATTAAAAATGATGTTTGTTTTATTTCCATATGATTGAATATAAGCAGTTCTCTAGCCTACAGTCTACAGCAATCCCCTTTGCAGTTGAGTTTGTCAGTCAGTTGCTCTGTATTATTTTGTATCTTTGTTGATTTATGTACATGCTTAAGAGGTATGCGCCTCTGTTCTGTAGTGTGCCATACCCTAAACAATATATCTTTACAACTGTGTTTTTATTTTGTGTTTTGCTATTTAGCAGTGAACAAGAGTGGGTCCTGTGTGATCAGCTGAATTTGCAAAAAATCTGGTTTTATACAACAAGCATGAAATTATTTTATGGCATAGAAATTCATTTTCTTGAAGTGCGTATTAATGAATACTTTTTTATTCTGTGTTAATTATTGAACATCAGCAACTGTGCTGTACAATGAAAAGACGTCTGTAGGCTCTAACTGAAGGAGGCTAGTGGAAGACTCTCATCTAGTGTTCAGAAAAATTTTGAGACTGAGGAAGTTTCTTTAGGGTCAATATATAAACATCTAGCAGTGATCTAGTAACGAATAAAAGGCACCAATAACAACCTACAACACCATAGCAACCTCCAAGCCATGACCTTGCAACCACCCAGAAACTCTAGCAATGCAATGACAACCACCAAGAATACCCTAGCAACCACCTACAGTAGCAGTTTACAGTTTTATATACAACTACATTAGTATTTTATTAAAATACCAGTTATTTAATAACAGTGTATGCCCTAACATTAATAAGAGTGCCGTTGCATCCCCCTGATGTTCTGTGCATTATTGCTTGTGAAATCCAGACATTTTAATATGAATGTACTCGTTTGCGCAAAATAGGTTCAATTGGTCATATGAAGTCATCATGTTGTCCCATGAAAAGATGCTTGCTTTTGAAAGTAACTTCTGTCCATGTTTTGATTCATACATCTCACAGTATTGGCAACATGCAACAAACCTAACTTAAATTTAGCTAACCACACATTTGAGATTTCCCTGCTGAAAAAAACAGCTTAAACCAGCCTAAGCTGGTTGGCTGGTTTTAGCTGGTCGACTAGCCTGATTTTAGAGGGGTTTTGGTCATTTCAGGGTGGTTCCCAGCCAGTTCCAGTCTGGTTTTAGCTGATCAGGCTGGAAAATGACCAGCTAAAACCAGCTTGATCAGCCTGGTATATGCTGGGCATAGCTGGTTTTGGTTGGGCTCCCAGCCTGGCTAGACTGGTCAAGTTGGTTTTATCCGGTCATCTCCCAGCCTGACCAGCTAAGACCAGGCTGCAAATGACTGGAAACCAGACTGTAAATGGCCAAAACCCCTCTAAAACCAGGCTGATCGACCAGCTAACACCAGCCAACCAGCCAGTTTTTTTAGTAGGGTTAATTTTTAAAGGTTTTGATTTCTCATTGTGGTATTTTTTTGTCCCAGGTGAAGCTATGTACGATTACTTTTCTAACCAGCTGCTTTCTAGTGGTCCCTGTCTTTGTTTTTTGGGCTAGAAGAGCTGTTTTTTTTCTTTGTAGAGATGTGGGGGTTGGGTCTTGAGTCTGTATGATTTACTGCACGCGAAAGACCAGCTGCCCCTCAATGTCTGTTTGAGACCCTCCTCCTCCTCCTCATCCAGTTCGGGCACTCAGACCATGTGTGTGTTCATACCAAACCTGAGCAGTGGACATTACTAACATTGCTAATAAAGCAAGACATCAGGACCTGTCCTTAGACAAATGACATTCTCGTGTTAGGTGTGCGGTATTTGTGATGCTATCTACACCTATAATAAGACATAGCTAGATTCAGATTTGAGTAGATAGCTATATTTTGACCTGGTGTGAACTGCTGGGTCGGTAGGCCACTCTGGGGGAAGGGCTGAGTGAGTTGATGGGGGAAATAGAAGGACCAATTTCAGCCTGGTTTAAATGATTTGACAGCATGAATCAGCCAGCAGCCTTGTACGGAAATGAAATTAGGGGCCCATTTAGCAAACAAAGCTACACCAGTTTGGACAAGCCCCAACAGAACATTTAGTTGTAAAAGTTAGTTTAAATATATTGTTTTATAAGTATAAAGTTTAAGGAATAAGAGCAGAATTTTGACATTTTTGAAAATCACATCTACATGACAACGTTTTTAAAACAGTCCACGTTTACACATATTACGCAAATACTGTGTATGCCAGGCTTGTATTTGGTGCTGTCGCTGTCAGTAAACTGTATCGTTAGGGAAGTGACAACATGCTGTTTAAGGCACTGTGCTCATGTCGATGTATAATGTGCGAGTGTGATGCTTCTTCACTTTTGGTTGTAATGTGAAGGAAATCCACAAGTCTACACTTTGGTGACACACTTGAGCAATAACACTACCATGTATTCCATCATGCTTGTTTGTTTGTTTGCACTTGCCTTTAATTTACACTCCCATAAACATGTACAATGTATGCACATGATGCCATAGTTTTCGGGTGTCTCCTCAGACACAATAATAGTGTCATTTTCAAAAACTTCTACTTTTCCAGACTTATTAATGCTCTATATATAACGTTAATGCTCTCTCTCTCTCTCTCTCTCTCTCTCTCTCTCTCTCTCTCTCTCTCTCTCTCTCTCTCTCTGTGGCGCTGTGGCGAACCCGGATTAATAAAGGGAATAAACCATAAAGAAAATGAATGAATGATTGTATACTGAAATTCAGACACAGTGTCTAAACAAGAAATGGTAAATCTTTTAATCTTTCTTTCATCTTGAACTGTTTACTAGACAGAATCTGTGAATGCGAAGTAATTAGCTGAATGTTATGCCAATACTGAAACCATGCAAGTCATTCTAGTAAAGCTGTGCTAACCTTGACAGGCACAGGTCAGGGTTTAGACAACTGGAATCTCCCTCCTGATGAGACCTTTACATTTTGGATGGTGGTTTCTATAAACAGACTGTTGCCAGCCACTTCTAATCCACGAATATTTCTGTTACGAGTGCTATGCTTCACACACACACACGCATGCACGCACGCACGCACGCACGCACGCACACACACGCACACACAAAAAATATCATTTACCCATGTCTGTATGTGGTACTCTGTTTCAAGGCCCTCGTGGTACGCTTACAATCCCTCTGTAGTGCGTATATGCCAGTGCTGTTGTTGGACTGTATACATGCATTCTTCTTAAAACATAACCAAGATTCACCTTAAGTGAAAGTATCATCTGTATTCTTGTTGCTGAACTTTTAGTCAGTGACTATTTAGTTACGGGTTTCTTGTGGTCAATTGTAGAACTTGGACAAACTATGATAAATTAAGAAAACCATGTGAGGTAACAAACAACATGACTCAGACTACCCTAAATATGGGTTCTCTTGTATTAAGGGTAAACATGAGGGCTTTGCACACTGTGCTTAACCCTAGGGTAATGTTGTTCTAAACACTGCCTTTAACTCGGGGTAAAGGAGCATTTCTCACATGTAATTGAGAAGCCGGATTTGCACCACTTTTTATCCAGGGTTGTAAACCCTGCACCAGGGCAGCATTGACACTGCATTTGCTGCTGAAACACTGTATGTTGTACACTCTCAGAAATAAAGGTACGCGAGCTGTCACTGGGGTGGTACCTTTTCAAAAGGTACACATTTGTACTTGAAGGGTCCATATTGTTATCTCAAAAGTATAAATTAGTACCTAAAAAATTTAAGAGGAACACTTTTGTACTTTTTAGGTACTGATATGTACCCTTGAGGTATTAATATGGATCTTTTAGGTACAAATGTGTACCTTTTGAAAAAGTACCACCCCAGTGACAGCTCACATACCTTTATTTCTGAGAGTGTACTGTACATACATGTAAAAAAAAAAATCTAAGTTGTGATGGAATATGCATTAACTGAGGTGAATATTTTTTTTATCTTTAAGTACATTCAGGAAAAAAAGTTGATGTTAGTCTACAGTAAATAATATATGAATGTGCAACAGCAAACAGACAAGCTGTGTTCATGCAGTCAATGGTGCTGATACTGGAATTATTCAAATAACTATGTGTATACAAATATCTGAAAAAATCAGTTTTAGTTTTTAACCCCTGGAAATGCATGAACATTGTGAAATGTGAAGCAAGATTACATCGTTTACTAGCCTTTTAGAATAATACAGGGTTTAAAAAATCATGTGTTAAAATGATTATGGCTTGTGTTATCTGAAGTATGTTTTATGTAATCAGTTATTTGCAATGAGAGTATGAACACTGTACAAAATCTAAATTTTACCATAAATCATTTTTATACTTTTTAAGATTGCTGCTCGATGTCAAATGTAAAACATTTGGTTCTTGAACTCAAACCAGCCTTTTTTTTGGCCTCTGATTCTTATTGCTTTATATATGATAAATGAAATTGAAGATTGTCAATCTTTATAGGAGCGGGCCAGAGAAGAGGCGGTGAACAATTTTCGAACAGTTACCTTGAATGAATGTTTTAGAATAAGCCAAAGCTATGACACTCAAAGTTTGTCAGTTAATTGATTTGTGTCATATGCAGTTAATTAAAGCCAGTAATTGAGGGCTAAGTGTCTTGCTCAGTTGTTGGGCCATAATATTAATTGCATTCCAGTTGCTGTTCTCTATAGATCTTTACCAAATACCTTATCCAAACATTGTCACCGTTTGATGCAAACCTAAGAAATAGGTGTTTACATAATAATAATAATAATAACAACAATAATAAGATGACATATTTCATCTGCCCAATGCAAAACAAGATGCAACACGGTTATGGGTTCCACAAAGAACCCAATTAATGAAAAGTTCCAAAAATATATATTTTTTCATTTTCTTTTTGTATCTAATGTCTGAATTTTTCTCCATTATGGAGAGTCCTGTGTGCAATTGCATGGATGTTAAAGTCTGTATGAACTAGACACAGCAAACTAATGGTTTGAGGGCACAAGTTAAAAACCAAGCCAAATAACTGACAGCATCATAGGAATGCCATTCCAAAAAAAATTTTTTTTAAATTTAAGATAACCAATAGGAACTCTCACAACTTGTTGTTTCATCTCAAGAAAAGCAATGCTAACACAGTTTTGATTCCATGATGAATACAAAGGTTCTCGATGGACACACCAACAAACCTTTAATAAACCTAAAAATAACACGTAAAACAAATTTGAATATACAGTTGAAGTCAGAATTATTAGCCCCCCTGAATTATTAGGCCCCCTGATTATTTTTTCCCCTCCAATTTATGTTTAACAGAGAGATTTTTTTCAGCACATTTCTAAACATAATAGTTTTAATAACTCATTTCTAATAACTGAATAATTTTATTATTGCCATGGTGACAGTAAATAATATATGACTAGATATTTTTTATTATACTTCTATACATCTTAAAGTGACATTTAAAGGCTTAACTAGGTTAATTAGGTTAACTAAGCAGGTTAGGGTAATTAGGCAAGTGATTGAATAACAATTGTTTGTTCTTTAGACTATTAAAAATATAGCTAAAAGGGGCTAATACTTTTTACCTAAAAATGTTTTTTTAAAAATTAAAAACTGTTTTTATTCTAGCCGAAATAAAACAAATAAGACTTTGTCTAGAAGAACAAATATTATCAGACATACTGTGAAAGTGTCCTTGCTCTGTTAAACATCATTTGTGAAATATTTAAAAAATCTAAATCAAAGGTGGGCTAATAATTCTGACTTCAACTGTATCTAAGTGTGAATGAGATATGAGAGCTATGTTTAGGAAACATGTTCTTCAAGCAAAGCTATCATATGGCATGTTGTATAGGCCATTTCTTTTATTTGGGGGTTAAAACAAATTCTGTTCATTCTATGAAAAGGTGCTGTGTTCCTTTTGTGCTTCACAGAAGAAAGTTTGGATTTGCAATAAGCTTTTGGAAAAACATTTTTGAAGTATTAACATTTTTGTCCAAACCATTCCTTTAAAGGAGTAACAAGTGAAGACAAGAAGATCAAAGTGCTCATACTTTTGTATCCCACACTGAACCGTGCCTTTATTCCTCTGCTAATAGAGCATGAGGGTTAAAAGCAGCCTACTCTAGATCCGCAGTGTTTATTATCACTGCTCTGTGGAACAAAAAAGCCTGTTTAGCCGCAGTTTCCGTTAATATTGCCCAGATGTCAAATTACAGTTTTGGGACCAGAGAAATGCCCAAGGAATGTGGGAGGGCACAGGGTTACGGACTGTAATGTTATTGGTGTTTTCAGGAGGAGTGGATTTATTTTACACGGATCACCACTTTTCACGCTGTCTCAATGGGGCTTGTGTTCAGTCGGTGGAGCAACAGTGGATATGGCCTCCAGATTTTATAGCAACAACTGAAACTGGCTGTATATCCTGTCGAATAAAGGGAAATTAACTCAAAACCCCATCTATCGAATCTTCTTGAGAGCTGTGGTGTGGTGAATCTAGACTATACAGAGATTCGTGCTGACCGTATTGCCATGTTTATGTGGCGATTACTACTATTAGCAGTACGAGTACACCTTCCCTTGAGCCAGTGATAGAAAAGCACTGTGTAAAAGGGCACTCCATCCCCCTAAAGCCACCACACTCGAGTGCTCTGTGCGCACTTTTTTGTTAGTTGAGACTTAAGTCCCTCTTCATTGATCCTGATCCCGCCTTGAACCCTGTAATCTCCTGATGTCAGACGCTTATATGGCTTCCCACATTGGACTTTGCTCTGAGGAAACTTTGCCTGAGCTTGTTATGAAGTAGCCCATCATCCCAAACCAGCCCATTGGGGTCTCAAAATAACAGGAAGTGACCCATATGCCACCTGGAAGAGAAAACATTAGCAATTCAACATCCTCTGAGAGCAATCCAGTTGCAAAAGGTTGCAAGGTCAGTCTTTGTTGGTTGCTATTCCTACTTGGGTGCTATTTTGAGATGAATATCAAAAGTATGATACTTCTATGCACAGTAACATTTAAAAGTATTATCAAGGTAGTTTAGCATAGGGCTGGACGTTATTGCAAAAAAAAAAATCACGATATCATGTTTCATATCATTCGGTATCGATAATTATTGAATATTTTTAACTATCCTTTTAGGAATATTAGGATTTATTTATTTTAATTTACTAAAATTACTAAGTCAAATAGATGTATTAGTCAAAAACAAAAATAGGTAAACTAAATATCTCTTTTTAATAAAATAAACATAAGTGTTAAAGATACTCGAAGTGTGTGCAATGGTAAAAGTAGATCAACATCTGTAAGGTGTCAATAATAAAGATACAGTAAATCCCAAACTCTGTAAACAAATTATGAAAATTTAAATTGAGCTTTCAAATAAAGGGGCCAGCCATCATTATTCAAATACATACTGCAACATTACAAATTATGAAGTTGGATGACTACATTACATTGGGATGCACAAGAAAAGAAACCAAAAAGCCACTTTGGCGACGTCCTTATTTACTTACAGTCTCCTCACTGCTGCTATATGGCACTCATTTTCACGTGTGTTGTTATTCTGACCGGAAGTTTTTCAACTAGCTGTACCTGAAAAAAATGTGCTCGTGTCATCTGCGTGTCGCTCTTTATTTACACCGCAAGTCGCGTGCCTCCTTTAGAAATGCTTACACCCTAAGCCAGGGCTATTCAATTAGTTTGTGATTGGGGCTGGTTCATGAAAAGCATCCAAAACGACGGGCCGGAGAGATATGACTTGCTATATGAGTGAAGACACAACTGCATATAAGAGCTTATATGCTGTATTTTTGCTCTTTAAGACACCCACGTTGGCTTTTTCTACATTAAAATGTTAATATATTGTATTTTGAAACTGCATAATATCGGTGCATTGTACAATGTGGCTTTTTAAAAAAACATTCAGATGTTGTATTTCAAAGCTCAACAAAAGCAGTGCATTGCTGAAATATAGTCTTCTTCTACATTCAGACACATTCATATGTCTTGAACTGCATAACAATTAGGGATGCAACAATTAGGGATGTGCACAATTATTCGATCAATCGATTAATCGAACGCATCAGTGATGATCGAGCATGAAAGCGATGATCTAAAATTGAATTCCTTTTATTATTTCTGATTGGTTATGCTGGTATTTGGGTGGTAGTTGGATATTTGATTGGTTATGGCTGCAGGGAGTTGCGGTCTAGAGGCGAGACCTGAGCGCAGATCCAGTATAGGGGGGTCACACACCAGAAGTGCCACGTCGCGCCATGGCCCACGCAGTGTCATGCATTTCAGAATTCTAAACGTATGTTTCTATCAGGGTACACAGCGGTGCCCAGCCACGACTCAGGACACTTCATATTTCTGCCGCGCCACAGAGCGCCATCTGAATAGTTTCATTTTAAATACCATGTGAATATGCTCGTCTGGTGTGTGATACTTTCAGCTGTCATGTGCGCGCGGTGTGTCCACACTCTTTTCGGCGAGGACTACGTTATGAGTGATATTTCACCGGATGACACCAAAATCGAAAGCTACTTGGGAGCCATGCATCTCTCTAAACCCAGATCCTTTATTGTGGTGCAAAGTAAATGAGTCTCGACTAAGCACCCTTGCCCAGTGGTACCTGGCTGTTCCTGCAACTTCTGTGTCTGCTGAGCACGTTTTTTCCACCGCCAGTCTGGTCTAATTGACCAACTGATCTTTTTGAATAAAAATATGTAGTCCTTCCTTAAGTTTTTTTAGCCATGCATGTTAAAATATTCAGGCTGTTTTTGTTTTAAGCAGCATAGTTAAATAAGGTTTATTTTATTTTATTAACTTTATTTTATTTACCTCCACTGACTGATCATTTAGAAAGAAATGTTATTTTACCTAATCTTTGAGTTTTATAGCTGTGGTAAAAAAATATTCAGGCATTTTTATTTTAAGTTTACACAGCCAAATTATGCTAGCTTCTAATTTTAGTTAGGCCATGTGCTACTTAACAGTCGTTTGGTGAAGTTTTGGTGAAACTGATTTTTGTGAACCTTTTACAAAAAAAAACTAAACAAAAAAAGCAACCTTTTTTGATCCACATCTGTTTATGTCGCTGAAGTAAAATATTGTTTTGGTAAAAATGTCAGTTGAATAAAATAACTGAAATGCAGAGTATCATGTGTGTTTTTTATTGTTGTTGTCTACAATATAGGAAAAAGTAGGTTTATAGATTTAAAAACTGATCCAAATATTTATAATAGGCTTAACACTGATTTATATGTTTATATATTTTCTGTGCGCGATTTTAGTTTGCTTTCACCACCTTTGTTTCAGTTGTGCATAGAGAATAACAAACTTGCGCATGCAAAATAAGCCAAATGTGAATGGCCTCTAACGTCTATATTCAGGGATTACTACTTTAAATTAATACACTTGCATAAAGTAAATCGTATCTCAAAGCTTTTACTTGCCCATGCCTAAATACCCCACTGCTTACACTTCTTTAAATGTTTACTGTGTTAACCCATATTGATGGTGATTTTTAATAACCCAACAGCGTTGATTTAATTGTTTTCTGAATCCTGTCATAGTTTTATCAACACCATTTTTACAGGGCTTTAAATAAATAAAAAAATGTAAATTGAATGTTATTTAATTGTCGCTATGATGCACACACGCCCCGGCCTCTTGCTTAAGCTCCACCCCCGATTAATCGTTTGTCAAACCTGTGGTACTACTAGAAATAAATGCTTAAGCTATACACAAAACCTAAGACAGGCTATAAAAGTATTTTACAGAACAATTTTGTACAAAAGAGGGATTTTAAGGTTGAAGAAAACTAATAGTGCAACATGATTTGTAGCATATTCACAGATAAACATTGTTTTCCTTATTTCATCCTTGTAAGATAGAGTTTAAGTAAAGTGTCCAGTGCATATAGAGAGAAAAGTGCTTCTACAGGTGGTTTGTCAAGCCCACACGCTGGGTATGAAATGCACAATGTATCTGTTAGTGTAAAACTTTGTATCACTTCCCAGATTTTATACATTGGAAAAAAACTAACTGGCACAAGTGCCGGTTCGTGTAAAACTCTGTATCACTTCCCAGGCTTTATACATTGGAAATAAAACATAATTAAAAAAACGATTTGGATCATTTGCTATTACATGTGCATTCCTAAAAAATCAACAACTCTTAGGTTTACTGAAGTGATGCCTACTCTCCTATTAAAACTAATGATACTTGTTTTGATAGCAGAGTACCAGCTCAGTTTTGTAAACAAGATTGCTCACACTTGAATGTGTATGTTGTAAACACATAAATCTCTTTAGTGGAAGTTTACAGACTGAACAAATACAGAGAGCATATACTTGATGCTGTATATCTGCTGCTGTCAAGTATATTAAAGGCATAATTAATAAGATTTGCCGCTAGAGGTTGCTTACTCAAAACATAAGCAATAAAAGCACAACTTGACAGGCAGAATTCATGTGGAGGAAACAAATTGATGTAAATCTATAATTTTTTTAAGTCTAATAAAATAGTGTTAAATACTATGTTACTAGGTCACTAGGTGGGGTTAAGGTCTCTTTCTATCATTGTTGAAACTATCCTAATTAGTATATTTGAGTGTACGCTTCACGATGTACATTTGGGCGTCACGGTGGCGCAGTGGGTAGCGCGATCACCTCACAGCAAGAAGGTCGCTGGTTCAGGCTTCAGCTGGGTCAGTTGGCATTTCTGTGTTTGCATGTCCTCCTTGTGTTCGCGTGGGTTTCTGCCCGGTGCTCCGGTTCATAGGGGAAATGGGTAAGCTAAATTGTCCGTAGTATATGTGGGTAAATGAGTGTGTATGGATGTTTCCCAGTGATGGGTTGCAGCTGGAAGGGAATACTAAAGGGACTAAGCCAAAAAGAAAATGAATGAATGAATCAGTGTACTGAACATTGATATGACATTAATGCATGTATTAGCATAGTGGATGGCACCAGACAATTGCTGGATATTAAGCTGTATCAATATTGGAGTATCATATAAAAGCGTTCAAAACCGTTGTCTAATAAAACACATTCAGGATTGACTGACAACATTCTGTATTCTAAGTTTGTCTCAATCTCTCTTTGTCAATAATTATGGTTGTTTTATCACTTGGTACAAAATCTTTTTGATTGTACAATTTGAATGTCCTGGATTTTCTGCTTTATAGAGTTGTTTTTGGTGAAAGAACCCACAGTTAGATGCTACAGCTGGTGTCTTTAAAGGGCACATAGTTTTGTCTTTTTTATGATTTAATATTAATATTATGGTTCTTCTGAGTGTGCCAGTTTAGGTTCAGTTTAAAACACAATTCAGATTTTTTTATCATAATGTGTTAAAAAGTGTCATGTTGGGGGCGTGTCCACAGTTCGCTGATTTAGGGGTGTGTTGCTTCACATGTAGACTTGTTTCGCCTTCCCGCCCAACGTAACAAGGAGGCGGGGCCATGAGCTCACACGCTCTATGTTTGCAACACAGACAGGCAGACTGAAAGGAGCAGGAGAGGATCAGCATTCAGTCGTACATGTACAGCTCGGACACAGACCAAGCAGAGAGTACAAAATCATATGTGTCTTTGTACAGTTTTACAGCCAACTGTGTGCTAGTTTCAAGTGCCGAGCTTGTACACAGAAACTAATAACCACGCACACTAAATTAACTTTGACTGAGGCACCGGATGCGCCGCTCGAAGCCACGACATGGCAAACCAGACACTCTCTGTGGCGCGGCAGAAACATGAAGTGTCCCGAATCGTCGCGGCATGCATTTTTTGCTGACTGTTTTTATCATTAATCAAACAACAAAAAGACAAAATCACTCACTGCTCTTGACTGAAGGACTTTTGTAGCTATAATTAAAGTTTTTTTTCTTACAATGAAGATGCTTAAAGCACAATTTATTTCATATTTTTATTCTAATGTATTTATTTCCCTTTCCTTATTTACAGAGAGGAAAATAACTGTGCATATATACAGTTAAAGTCAGAATTATTAGCCCTAAGAATTATATATTCTTTTTAATGTCTGGGTAAAAACAAAAACTTTTTTCCCCTTTGAAAACAATATATTTAATTTTTTTTGAAAGATTTATAATATTTTGGAGCAGTATCTAGCTAAATAATTCAAATGAGTCATTCTCAGTCATCTCTCAGACTTCTGCTGTGTTCATTAGTTTTATTAATTTCTTTACAATTTAAAACGTCATCTTCGGATATTTTTTCTGCTGGAGATACTGTTCTAAAAAACAACAAAAAAATGTAAATAAAAAAAAAATCTTACACATACCTTAGGAACGGTTTTACAGAAAATTTTGGCGGTTTTAAAACCTTGACTTTTTCAAACCGGTTATCGTCCCATGCCTATATTTTACTACATATTTTTTAAGGTACAAGCATTCAGCCTAAAGTGCAATTCAAAGGCTTAATTAGGGCAATTAGACAAGTGATTGTATACAGTAGTTTCTTCTGCAGCCAATCAAAAAAATTTATAGCTTAAGATGTTTAATAATATTGACCTTAAAATGGGTTTTAAAATATTTAAACCTGCTTTTATTCTAGCTGAAATAAAACAAATAAGACTTTCTCCAGAAGAGAAAAATATTAGAGAAAATACTGCAAAAAATTCCTTGCTTTGTTAAACATAATTTGGGAAATAATAAAAAAAAAGGAGGTTGAATAATTTTGAGTTCAACTGTATATTGTTTTGAATAATTGGGATTACAATTATGACCAAAATAATCATGATTATGATGTTTCCCATAATCGAGCAGCCCTACTGAAAATGTGACCCTAGACATCTATTTTAAAATCTGAAAGCTGATTGTGCCAGAAAAATGGAAATACTAAAGGAAATCAGCCTTAAAGCTGTCTTAATAAAACTAAACTTTTTACTGTAGTAGACTTTTTTTCTTTTTGTTTGTTGCTTATATGTTTCAGTGTAAAGGCTTGTATTACTATATGCTTGTTTATTAGCATAGCATTGGAACATACGGAACATATATCGGAATTATTTTTGAGTTATTGCTTTAAAATCTGTTAACTTATTTGTCAGCTGACTTAACTGAGCAATATTCTGGCCTACCTGTTACTGTTTGGGCAAATAATTGATTAAATGTAGTTTTTTTTAGAGTGTGTTTAATCTTTTATCTTTGCTTTGGTTTTGAAATGATGGTAAATGAAATCATATTATTAACACTTGTCAAACGTCATTGCTTTCCTGGAGCCAAGTTTGAAAACCCCTGAGTAAACTAACTATATTAGGTGGCAGATCTCCTGAGCTCCACTGATTTTACTCACTGCTATTATGTAATCGGTGTTCTCAGCTCAAAACATTCATTGAAAAATAATTAATTTTAGATGCTGGGCTGGCACGTAGAATGCAGCCATATAAATGACTTGAGGGGTGTTTTAACTCACTGCAGGGGATTTGTTAGCTCATCAGAAGTCTGAGACCTTGTCACTGCATCGGTTCTCTGTGAGTGGCACAGACTGACCTCATAGCTCAGCACACCGGCTCTCAAGATAGATCTGAAAAACAAAACCGTGTCAGTATTCTGGGGCATCTCTTGAATGTGACCCTCAGTGCGCTAATAGCTGGCTGTGCTGTCACTGCGACGGTAATCATTTCCAACAAGCCTTTGCTATCTTTAAATGCTCCAATGTTAGTATAAGCACATGTACTGGTTGATTTATTTGCATTTACACTACGGCTGTCACGATAATTGCAGTTTTGCAGAACTGTGCTATTGACAAAACAACTGCTGAAACTGCGCTCATTCATTCATTCATTCATTCGTTTTCTTTTTGGCTTAGTCCCTTTATTAATCCGGGGTCGCCATAGCAGAATGAACTGCCAACTTATCCATCATTTGTTTTACGCAGCGGATGCCCTTCCAGCTTGACAATTTAGCTTATCCAATTCACATATAGCGCATATGTTTGGAAAGTGTTTGTGGGGGAAACCGGAGCACCCGGAGGAAACCCACACGAACACGAGGAGAACATGCAAGCTCCACACAGAAGGCTCGAACCAGTGACCTCCTTGCTGTGAGGCAACAGCGATACGCACTGCACCACCACGCCAGCCTGAAACCGCCATAATTGTTACATTTTGTTTTTTTAACAATACTTTGTCTTTCTTTTTTGCGCTTTATCCTTGAATATTAAAGAAACTAGTAATGGAGACAAGAGTGTTTTGAGTGTATATTTTCTCCTTGCCATTTGTTTTCTGTGTATTAAGACTGTACAAATGGCAGACACTCTTGTTTAAGAACATCTTGTTACATATCCAGTTTGGCAATATTTTGACTTTCAACTAAATGAAAAGGAAGAGCCAGACAATTTAGATTAACCAATATGCAAAATTTGCGACACTACATTGTTTCTGATTATCGTCTCATCTTGCTGTCATCCAGCCAAACACAACTGCCCTCACAAACATCAAGTTATGCTGCAGCCTCAAAAAGAAGACAGTAGCTGAAAAGTAACAAAGTGTCAAGTACAAATAAAGTGTCAAGTACAAATGCCTTTCAGCTGCAGCGTGCCTAGTTATGGAAATCTGGGAAAAGCACAATCGCCGTCTATTTAGCATAATTTAAATTTAAATTATATAAAAATGCAATTATTTGTATTTTTCATTTAATAAAAAAAATATTGAAGCTAAAATTATTTTAAAAGGTAGGCAGATTATTATTTTATTATATATTAAAAATATGCTAGGTGACCATTGACAGTTTTCTCAGAAGATGACAAGCTGACAAAACGTTGCTGCAGCCCTGAAACAAGTTTTATTTATGGAGAAAATTAAAAAGCTGTTCTTTGGGTGTTCTATGTTGGTCTGAGAAATGTGTATATTCCATATTAAGTATGAAGCTGATCGCGGTGCGCTTGTGGCATTCTGAAATGTTGTTGTCCGGAAGGTGCGAGTGTGCCTTCATTGGAAGTAACGAACTTGCATGCAGAAAATAGGCAGTGTGTTAGGCCGCCATCATTTGCAGTCTCCAGCCATTGATCTTCTTGCAGACATTCTGGATTCACCTGATTTTGTTGACAAACGGGGTGCAGATCTATTCTTTGACAGTTCGCAGGTCCTTTCCCTTTGCAAAGAAACTTTCCAAAGACGTCTGTTTCTTACTCATTTTGAGGCTTGTGGGTAAAATTTTGGCCCTCAAGTGACTGAGATGTAACCAAGAAAATATGGTAAAAAATAAAAGATCAAAATAAAAGATCATTCAGACTCAGATAATAAATAAAACTGAAATTGATCCATGGACAAGTATCAGTCCGTGACCCAGTGGTTGGGGGCAAAACAAAATATGTGATGTGTTATAACTCGACACTAGAGCTGTATATTGAGTGCAAACTTTATTATTGCGGATTGTTGGCAGTAATACAGATTTACAGCGAGATGATTTTCCTCACCATGACTGCCCTAATTTACACATTCATTCATTTGGCTCAAGCCAAGCAGATACCTTTAAAATAAGGCATTTTATGTGACCTGGCATTACTTATTCCATGCTCCATCAGTTTTGTTTGCCTTTGGAACAGGGTTCAAAGTACTCCAAAATGAAATGATACAAATGATACACCATTTTAGCTGACATTGTGAGCCATTACTGCCCTGAAGAAATGAGCAAATAGGATGGCAAACATTTGCAGAAGAGCATGTGTGGGTGTCTCTACAGTGTAACAGTGGATTTTAATTGGGTCCCCAGTAAGAAGCTGAGGCCTGTACACTGTGAAAGTGTGTTTCCTGCCTGTGCTGATGCCTGCAGGGCAGCTGTCTTTGGTAACCACAGGTTCTCCTGTGAGAGCCTTTGATTTGGTCAATAAAGTGCGCCTGGTGATTTCAGAGAGCCTCATGTATGTATGTTGGTTAGGATCATGAAGGTTTGGGAAACCTCATGTGTGGTGAGCGGGAATGTAGCAGTTAACAGTCTTTGCTCTTTTTTGTATGCGTGCTTTAGTACTAATTAAACAATGGTAATATTAGCTGGCCAAACAAGAAATATGGAATCAGTGACAGTTGGAATGTTATATGCAACTCAGACATACATGTGTGACATGCAGGAACAAACATTATTGGTTAGACCTGTGGCTTATAGATGTAATTAGACATCCTGATTCCTGAGTATTAATATTCCCAAATGGCAATTTTAACATGTTATGAACTTAGTTTTTTAATTGAGGCGTACAGTAATGAAACACGTATTTGTTTTCTACCCTATAGAAAATAATCTGTTTGATTTATGGTGAAAAAACAGCAGCTACCAAAATAAAGTAAACAAAAAATAGCCAAAGTATGTGTCTTAAAAGCATGCCAGGTTGCTTAAGTAGGCTTAACTTAATCTTTAACGTAAACTTTATCTAAAATATCTCAATCCTAAAATATATTCTTTCTTTATGCATGTTGTTGCTTCCATTAGTCCAGATTTGGATTTTATAGTCTTTTTTACACAACTAAAGCAACCATGTTAGAGTCAATCCATTATTCGTTTACATAGAATGTAATAATGTGAATGTGGTCCGGTTTGGGGACCACAGGATTTCATCTCTGTTATTCGCTGACGATGTTGTTCTGTTTTCCTAATCGAACATGGACCCTTAGCAAGCACTGGGGCGGTTTGCTGCCGAGTGTGACGCGGCTGGGATGAGAATCAGCACCTCCAAGTCCGAGGCCATGGTGCTCCACCGGAAAAAGATGGTTTGCCAGCTCCAGGTGAAGGAGTTCAAGTATCTTGGGGTTTTGTTCACGAGTGAGGGAAGGATGGATCGTGAGATTGACCGGCGGATTGGTGCAGCAGCAGCTGTAATGCGGTCGGTGTACCTGTCCGTTGTGGTAACAAAGGAGCTGAGTCAAAAGGCAAAGCTCTTGATTTACGGGTCAGTCTACGTTCCTACTCTCACCTATGGTCATGAGCTCTCTCGGATACAAGCGGCCGAAATGAGTTTCCTTCGCAGGGTGGCAGGGTGCACCCTTATAGACAGGTTGAGGGTGCTCTGTCACCCAGGAGGAGCTCGAAGTAAAGCCACTGCTCCTCCACATCGAGAGAAGTCAGCTGAGGGGGCTCGGGCATTTTTTTTGTTTTGGATGCCTCCAGGATGCCTACATAGGGAGGTGTTCCAGGCATGTCCTACCAGGAGGAGGCCTTGGGGAAGACCCAGGACACGCTGGAGGGACTATGTCTCTCGTCTTGTCTGGGAACGCCATGGGATCCCCCCGGAGGAGCTGGAGGAAGTGTCTGGGGAGATGGAAGTCTGGAGTTCTCTCCTATTACTGCTGCCACCGTGACCCGGCTCCGGATAAGCAAATGAAAATGACATGATGACATGTCAAACTCAGTTCCTGGAGGGCCGCCGCCCTGCACAGTTTAGTTCCAACCCTAATTAAACACATCTGATCAAACTAATTGAGTCCTTCAGGCTGGTTTGAAACCTACAGGTTATTGTATTGAAGCAGGGTTGAAACTAAATTGTGTAGGATTGCGGCCCTCCAGGAACTGAGTTTGACACCTCTGGTTTAATCTGTCAGGTTGTACAGTACATAACCTTTCACTCAAAGCTTTTAAAATCAATACAAATATCACTTGTCCCCAACAAGTAGACAAGCATTAATGTTAAAGCAATCGTGTCTCTTCAGAAGACTTAACCACTGAGTTCTTGGGGATTACGTTTATACACTCATATTTGATAAGTCAATTTTTGGTGTTGTAAGATTTTTAGTAGTGGCTCACGAATCTTTTCAGTTATATTGTCAGTGATCATGTTTTTGTACTTGAATGTTTTCCAGCTGAAACTTTTTCCAGGTCAAGTTAGCATGTAATTATAAGGCTTTGGTTAATTGTTTCAACAAGCACTGACTAAATGAACACCTCAAAGCAATGTCACATCTTTCTTTGGGAGCTCGTTTTCAGCTGGGAACCCAAAACTGCTCGGAGGTACTGTTGGAAATATACTGAATAAATGAGTGATATCGAGTCTTGGCGTGTGGACAGTATAGCCGCGGGGGCCATGTGGCGTATTGACTTTCATTAGATCTCACTCGACGCGCAATTGAGTTTGTCAGTGAAATGTGATCAGACACATCAGCTGTCTGTTGGAGATGCTCCCTGTCCCTGCTACCGACATGCTGGTGGACCCAGATACCTTTTCACACAGAAGCTCTTCATTTCGCTTCCTCTCTTATCCTCCTCACAGACCCTCAAAATCTCATAATTAATTGTGCCAGAGAAGGTCATCTTAGGTTAGGTTGTGTGCACAATTTAAAATGCTATTACATTTTATTGTTAGCCTTATGAAAAGGTACATTTGGTGCATTGTGGAACACTTTTGGTGTCGGATGGTAATACAGTGGTGAATTAAATACCATAGTACTGAATATTCAATAATGTGAAGATAAGTTTAGTGCATCTATTTTGAAGATGTCAGTAATTTGTTTTAGCTGATCATGTCATGATAAAAATGGGCATGGTGGGACGGCATTTATAGACAAATCGGCCTACCAAGTTTATTGTAAAAAGTCTGAAATGTTTTGGTCATTCAAATATTATGATGTAATGATTCATATAATTCGGTATTGATAATTATTGAATATTGTTTTACAGTCCATTTAGGAATATTATGATTTTTTTTATTCAACCACTTTATTTTAATTTACCAACATTACTAAGGCAAATAGTTTTAATAGTCAAAAACAAAAACAAACAAAAAAATATCTCGTCTCTTATGTTTTATAATAAAATAAACAAAAGTTTTAAAGAGACTCTTAAACTTGATAAATAAAATGTTACATAGTGTGTGCAATGGTAAAGTGTAAACGCTGAACAAATCAAACTTTAAGGTAGATCAACATCTGTAAGGTGTCAATAATAATGATACAGTCAACCTTAAACAAAACAACTTATGATAATCAAATTTGAGCTTTCAAGTAAAAGAACCAACCATCATTATTCAAATACTTATTGCAACATTATAAGTTGTTAAGTGCAAAGACTACATTACCCCTATGCTAAAAACTCTTTCAGATGGGGTGCTGGTGGCTGGGATGCACAAGAAAAGAAACCAAAAAGCCACTCTGGTGACATCCTTTTTTATTTAAAATCTCCTTACTGCTGCTCGTTATTCTGACCTGAGGTGGGGATGACAAAACTTAACCGACACATTTTAATATAACTATAGTGCTTCATATCGAAAATCCATACCCAACTTTTTAAATCATTATTGACAATGGTGTTCGGTCAATAAATACCCACAACATTTTATTTGCCCAGCCCTTTTCTAAAATCGTTTAGAATCTCAAAGTTGGTCATCAAAGTGGTTCACTATTACCTCCCAGATTCATTGTATACTTTGTCTTCTTTGTCTTCTGAATTTATTATATAAGAAAACATGTTCACAGTGGCTTCTAATAATGCAAATTCCATTTTCTTTTTTGTTTTGATATGTGGTGCAAGTTTAACAGGAAGTGGCTATTTTTTTTCTTTTCCTTTTTTTCTATTTCGCTTATAGCTTCGGTCATAATTATATTTATAGCGATATTCCAGTTTTCCACGCAAGTCAAATCTTTAAATGAAAACATGGCTGCTGTTGTTTTTATGTCATTAATCATTTAAGATTGTGTTGTGGTGTTTTATATATGTATATATATAATTTAATTTTTTTTTTTTAATTAAACAATCTATTATCAGTTAATATGCGTTTACACTACACAGTTTTCCACTAAAAATGTAGACTTTTTTTTTTACATGTTGGCTGTTTGTTTACACATTTGTGGAATGTTTGACATTCAAATTGGGCCAATGCCTTGCTGTGTAAATGAACCTTTAAAATTTTACCCCGGTACCTTTGCCATTTCAACAAAGCAAATTGCTTGTGAAAGCTCCATCAGAAACTTGTCACTGACCAGACTAATCAAATGACTTCGTTATGATAATATATGCTTTTGCACATCCCTAATTGTTGATTACATGCTATGCCCAAAGTACAATATTGGCCATTGTATTTACTCATTAGCACAGAAAACATAATGTACATAGAGCGCAATATGTCACCAAAACATGAGACGTTTTGAACTGGCCTACAAAAGCAGCCTCTGTTTCTTGAATGGTGTCCCGTCCTTTGGTCTGGAGGGAAAATGAATACTCTCATTGAAGTACTTAATATGCAGAATTTGTCCTCAAAGATGAACAATTACTTTGGAGGCCTGAGAAGGGCCAAAAGCATAGTGGACAAATGAAGAGAATGGTGTTTGTGTTGGGTATTTTGTTAGTGTGACACCAGGAGTGACCCTTCAGAGTATTCTGTGTCAGTCTAATTGTGCAGATAAAACAGGGAGAGCAAACCAATGCAGTGGCCCTCTCAAACAGCCTGGAGCCATGAAAGAGCCCCTTTATTCCACGGGCCGCGCTTCGCTCATGAGAAACTTCAGCCATGCCTGTGAACTTGGACTCACAGCGATCAAAGTATCTCACGCTGATGAGCCTTGCTGGGGTTTCCCAATCAATTCATGTCGTTTAACATGCCCATGGACAGCCAGTGTGAGGATGATATTATCCCAGTGGATGGAAATGTTTGACCACACACACACACACACACACACACACACACACACACACCGTGGGAGCTCTTGGTGAGCTGTTAACCGTAGCTTTTCACCGGGAATGGTTTGGGTGTCCTTGAAAATCCTCCAGTCTCTTGTGGGATTAGGGACACTAAACCCCTTTTCCCCCTCTCCTCTTTTCACAGGACTGTGTCTCGCTCTCTGTGGAATGCTACTTTAGCGTGACCTTTCACCCATACGCTCAGAGCATTGGGTTGGTGGGGGAGGCGTGTGTGTGTGTGTGTGTGTGTGTGTGTGTGTGTGTGGGTGCTTAATGGAAAGAAGGTGGTTGTAACGGATGTGTGTTCAGGTGAAAGTACAGTAAATCAGAGGCATGTTCTCCTGATCTTGTGTGTGTCTGGGAATTAAATGGATGTCACCATAGTAGCTAAATTCATTTTCTTTGGTGCATGCTGAAAATGTTGCTAATTAACATTTTCAAACATGTAGATGTTAATTTTCTATTTTTTCATTTGGTTTTATTGTGAAAAAAGCTAATTCACACATATCTAAGGTTATAATGAGGATTGAAATGTTTTTAACACTCTTTTCTCAGATCCGAGTGACACCAAACAAGTAAAGATCCTGCTCATTAAACAAATGTTGAGCCTAAAATAGCCTGAGATGGCACACCCACAGACCGCCCACTGTCCGTTCACTGATTGTCTGATGCTTGGTGCTTACAAAACTGACAAGAATTGCCTTAAAGTGCCTGTTCTGATCAGATTGGCTGTAGGCATGGGCCGGTATGATTCTGACAGTATGATAACTTTAGATAAAAATATCACGATTTCACGGTTTGATGGTATTGTGATTACTGCTCTAAAATATATTCTTTTTAAATATCTGGGTAAAAAACAAAAACTTTTTTCTCCTTTAAACACAATATTATTTTTGAGAAACATTTAAAATATTTTGGAGGAGTAAAAATGTCAGGCTAAATAATTCAAATGTGTCATTAGCCCCTTTCACACAGTGATACCAATAAATATCCGGAAAATTTCCGGAGCGACTTTACCGGTAAATTCAAAAAATCGCTGTTCACACAGGCCAGGGATGTTACGGATTTTTTCCAGAAAAGACCATTCACACATCCATTCCAAAATACCGGTAAATTCTGATATCATTAACCTGAAATGATCTCAAAACGGCTGCGCTTGTATTTGTAAACATTTAACTACATTACAAACTCTGTGGATGGATAAGTATTGTGAACAATGATGAAAACATAGAGAGAAACACTTTCGCACGTCGAGATGTTCATAATATGTGTGTGTGTGCTGGCGCTCACCAGCTGCTTTATGTGCACACGCATCAGAGCTTGAAGGTAAACAAACAACGGCTTATCATAAGCATTTTAACGATATTTTTTTTCACAGTTGGCATTAAGAAGGAACAGAAATATTATCTGACTAACATCTAGCAGCTAAATGTGTCCGGAAAAATATTCACCAGCTTTTATTCTCATAAACCGCGCGGACGTGAATGTGTTTAAGTGTTCTGATTGGCAAAAGTAGACGTCTTACGTCAGCACATTCTAGATATGAACGCGCTCTTTCCGGCAATCTTCCTTCTGCGTTCACACAGCGCAGCATTCCAGAAAATTACTGGTAATGTTACAACTTCTCTTTCCGGAAAATAGCCAGAACAAATTTACCGGTATTTTCAAAAAGGGCCTGTTAACATATATAGACCTTGCCGGAAAATTGTTGTATGTGTGAAAGGGGCTAATGACTTCTGCTCTTGTTTTAAAAACACAGATTTCTTTACAATTTAAAATGGCATCTTTGGATAGCGTTTCTGCTGGAGATACTGTTGTCCTAAAATAACAAAAAAACAAAAAACATAAATAAAAAATCTTACACATACCTTAGGAACGGTATAGCAGAAAATTTGGCAGATTTAAAACCTTGACTTTTCCAAACCGCGGTATACCTTGAAAACGGTTATCATCCCATGCCTTATAGGCTGATTGGCTGGTGTCGTGCAACTTCCAGCTTTGTTTTAATTGTCCACAAAGTTGTTAAGGTGACCAATATGCCAGCATGGCATTATGATCGCTACTAAGGAAGAGTAAGTGTCTAGATGTGCTAAAAGGTTTGTGAAATGAAAATGTTTATGTTCTTTTTGGCCTCTTCGGGAGCATGGTAGCAAGCGAGATGTCTTCAAGCAGTGCTGTGTGTGGTATGCTTGAAATAATAGTTTTTTTTATGACATTTTAACCACAGGGGTAATTCACTGACAAAATGGTGTTAAATAAAATGTGTCTGGTTTTGTAGCAGAAGGTTGAGAAGAATTCTGAAACTGTGTTCTAAAACAAAGTGTTAGTGCACCTAGGGCTGCACGATTAATCGAAAAAAGATTTCGATTTGACCCTACACACGATCTTAATTCAGCTTTTCTACGATTCAGCCAATTATATTTTCAAGTTCAGGAGAGAAGCTTAAAGGCGGACTCACAAGTCTTCACAGCAACATGGACACCTCCAAATGGCGTTAAAAGTGTCACATACATATAATTCTCCCAAAAATATAGTTTCTGTCTTCATGTAATGATGTATTTGTGGCCGCGTAATCACACGTAAGCTGACCGCGAGCTGTTTGTTTACTTCCGAGAGGACGTGCGCGTGCCCGCCAATGATGCCTACTTTAGTGAATAGAACCTACATAGGCTGTGAATAACAGGTAATAAAGTTGTAAATAACATTCAGTCTGTTTTTCAGTCTTTTTTTCTTACAATGACAGCAGCCATGAGCCGCACTCGAAAGTGAAAGTGAAACTGGCCGCACATCATTTAAATGATAATATCACATTTTAAAGTTATGATTACGACAAGCATTCGATATATTTTTTCTTTCATAGCGAACACAAAGTGTTGTGCATGAAAATAAATGTTTAACAGTGTCAGTATAACTGCTCTAGCCTATGTTGAATATACTGCAATACTGAATCTGATATTGACAATTGTCTGATTTTACCAGTAAAAAAAATGGTCTAATAATGTTGTTAATGACAAATGACAACCATATATCTCAAACATAATAATTCAACTTTAGAATTTATGAATATTATGATGTCATCACTTTACTGTGAATTAACAACCAGGACATATTTAAAGTCTATTCAAGTCCACCATCGCAAGTCTGTAAAAAATGTAGCATTTTAACCAACAGTAGAGCTACATGTAGGCCTAATATTATTATTGTTTTACTATGTTTGAGTAAAAACAATAATAATAGCCTACTCATATTAACCTTTATTTTACATCTATAGAATCGTGAGAAAATCGTGATCTTGATTTTAAGCAAAAAATAAAAATAAATTGTGATTCTCATTTTAGCCAGAATCGTTCAGCCCTAAGAGCACCTATAATTTACTTAATTTTAGCACATGCTGCTGGTCCAACTTTATGCAAACAGAAAAAAAAGAATTTGATCAGGTTTTACAAACGCCCTGTAGCTTTTTTACGTCTTTCAAGTTACTTAAAATTACACATTTGGCATATCTTCAAGATTTATGCTGACACATGAACAAATAGCTCTGTGCAGGTAACAGAAAGAGTACACAGTGTTCATTTACATGTTATACTGACAATTAGAAATACAAAGCTAGTCAGTCGTCAAACCAGCTAGTTTGTCTCTATACAGGTTGTTTTGGGCAATTGTGCAAACATTTAGGCATTTCTTACATTCTTTTCTTGTGTGTTTGGCTGTTTCAGATAGTCTAACCCCTAGACAGCTGGGAAAACTTAAAGAAATGTGATGGATTTATTTACATGTGAGATAAATAAACTCTTATTGAGTAAAAAGGGAGATTAGTCTGCAAATATGACCAAAATAAATCTTTACAGCAATATTTAAAGTGTAGTTGCCATCTAGATGACAGACAGGAAATCTTTGCCACATCAGTTCTCTTTAAATACAGATTGCAGCACAGGCCATGGTTTCTGATTAATGAACAGTTGACTCTTATGTTCTGGTGCTTTTCACCACTTATTTCAAAGTGATTCACAAAGATTCACAAAGCTTCAAAGCTTCAAAGTCACTTATAACTTAACACTTTGAGTCAGACTTGAATCAACTGTTAAAAGTACGCTGTGCATTCAATGAACTAAAGTACTTCTGAACAATCTTCCTTATGAAGATATTCTGTCATTTGGCAAGTAAAACATCTTTTGGCTCCAAAAGACAATGGTTCCCTAGTGGTGCTCGGCAAATGGACCTGACTTTATACTGTTGAGTTAAATGTTGAGCTACGTGAGACTAAAATGCATTATCTTGTCAAGTCTGATGTAGTGTCATTTGTCATTACTACTTTTTCAAGGTTATTTCCTCTCCATGTCAGCTAGCATTCATTCATTCTGTGGAAACGAGATTATGAAATGTGATGAGCAGTTGGGCCGTGGGTCATCATTTGAAGGCACTTAAACCATGACTGTGCAGCTTTAGCATCGATCTGCTCATACATTAATGCTCTTTTGAGAAGTTCGGGTCATTGATTTTATCACTATGTGATACTTTCCATTCAGATCATTGGTACCTGCGTAAATGTATTTTGCGGAGGCAGAATCATTCTTCGATTTGCTTTGCAGTTTGTCCTCTTGTCCTGTATTCCAGTGCACAGGTGCTTTTTTTGGTTTTCTTTTTTTGGATTAGATCGATATCAAGTGGAAAAACAGCTGCCTGGGAGCCAAGTGCTCACTGTCACAAAGCAGCCATTGTTCAGTAACTCAAGGATTGAAACTAAGCAATCCTTTTTATTGGGTTAAGCTATTATGGCCCAGTTTTCTCCATTCTTCCTGCTTGGGCTGAAGGTGTACAGTACTCTTAGTGTTGTGTCTGGATTTGTCATTGACCACTAAAGAAATGTGACACTAAATTGAAGGCAAGGAGTGACATATTGAAAATCCAATGCCAACCTTGATCAGCTTTTCTAGGATTTCCTGAATCCAGTTGGATTCATTCATTTCTGTCTTAACGAGTCTAAAAGCACAAGGTTTGGTCTTTTTTGTTGGTTGTTGTATGTGTTGTTGCGGTTTAGAAATTAAATGTCCAGTGGAACTTTTACACAGTATGGTATGACTCAGCTCAGCACAGCTCGGTATGGTTTGAGATAGCTTGGTTCTTTTGCTTTTCCTTTGAATTATCTCTTCGAAGTGGGTGGGATTATAGACATGTCATTACAGTTTGATGTCTCTCTACTAACATGACATTAAGCCACCTCATCTCTCACAGCTTTCACTGGATCCACTCCTCAGCCACCTGTTTATGATGATATTACTTCAATTGACACTCTCAGAAATAAAGGTACAAAAGCCATTGCTTAGGCTGTACCTTTTCAAAAGGTACATTTTTGTTCTTTACAGCTGTGCATTAGTACCTTTAAG
This sequence comes from Danio aesculapii, assembly GCF_903798145.1. Taxonomy (NCBI): domain Eukaryota; kingdom Metazoa; phylum Chordata; class Actinopteri; order Cypriniformes; family Danionidae; genus Danio; species Danio aesculapii. The sequence continues at coordinate 55,744,518 of NC_079439.1, forward strand.
GTACACTTTTGTACCTTTTAAAGTTAACTTTTGTACTTTAGGTATTAATATGTACCCTTAAGGACCTATTAGGAACAAAAAAGAACCTTTTGAAAAGGTACCGCCCCAGTGACAGATTTTGTACCTTTATTTCTGAGAGTGTAGGGATGTCCCGATCAGGTTTTTTTGCCCTTGAGTCCAAGTCATTTGAATTTGAGTATCTACTGATACTGAAACCCAATCCGATACTTTTATAATTCATCAAAAAAATAAATAAATAATTAAATAAAGAACAGCTCTGAAACAGATCCAGGATGTTCTTTATTTTTTATTAATTCACCTCATTTTAACATTCAACAACTCTGTTAACAAACAGAGCACTCTATGAGTTAGCTTGAACAATCAAGTAATAAATAACATCAATTCTTCACCTCTTGCAATCCCAAGTTTACATATTTCACAGTTTACCATGGCAATGTTGTCGTTATCAATTTTATAATACCTCCAGACCGCAGACATTCTCTGGTTGTTGCTAGATAAGAGACAGTTGTGGCCGGAAGTTAGCGAGAATTATTTATGTTATTTATAAAAATTTCTCATTAATTGTATTTTATTAACATCTACCCCTACCCTAACCCTAAACCCAACCATCGCAGTAATGTAAAAACAGTAGTTGTACCATGTATTGTTTACGTTATTTATTAAATTACCCAATAAATTATATTTTTTAACCTCTACCCCTACCTCAAACCTAAATCCAACCGTCACAGTAAAGTAAAAACAGATCTGGAGTCTTCTCTATTAGTGTAACTAATTAACCACCAGGATTATTTATATTATTTACTTAATTACACCCCCAAAAATATTTTTTAATCTAGTCATTTTTTAATTTAGTCATGCTGCACACGCTGCTGTTTCTGTGTGAAGTCAAGAAAGAGGTCTAACTCTGTGTCACCGCATAACTATAGATGTGAAATAAATCTAAAACAATCTTTCAAACAAAATATAATGAGAAAAAATATATATGTATATATAGTATATATAGTCCTGATTGGGAGGTAGCATCGAATTCCAATCTGAAACCATGTGATCGGGCCCGATTTCCGATCATGTGATCAGATCTAGACATCCCTACTTCAATATGAGTTTTTGACAGTTACTCTAGTATGCAAACACTCGCTCACAGAGAAAGCACAGATAAGAGATCACCACTCATTCTTTTGTTGATCATTAACTTCAGTCATTTGTAATGTTTAGACTGTTTATTTCCTTTTTTTACCTTTCTTTGCACATGCATGTAGGTTTTGGGCTCATAAACCAACTGTAAAGATGTTTGGAAGTATTTTCTTCTCTCCTCTTACACTTCGTCTCACCTGATTATAAATACATGGACAGATTTTTCACAAAGAGAGGAACATTTCTATCTTATCTTCTGATTATGATTCAGCCGTATTAAGACGCATGCAACAGTGGTGTATTAAACAAGTCCTACAGCGGCTGTTGCTGACTGCTTAATCTAGCGGGTTTGGTGTCTAATGTATCAAATCCAGTGACATAGGTAGTGATGATTCTCGCTGGCCAATCAGTGGTCTGCAGTGTTCACACATCACATGTCGGTAACGGTAAACTTAGTCAAAAAGTAACAGGTAGTGTACTCCACCCCAAAAGTAACCATGCCATACCATGCAGTGTAAAAGTGCCATTCACTGTTCATTTTCTTTCCCTCAGACTATTTAACAGTATTATTAGTATTATTTAGACAGCATTATAAATATTTTTTTAGCTTAAACAATGGTCCGTGGGGGTTTAAATATGCAAGGTAATGGCTATCGACACTGTTTTTTGAGTTTAAAAACAAACTCCAGTTCTGGCTAAACAAAATGAAAGTCAATGGCTTAGTTTTGCAGATATGCAGGTAAAGGTTTTTCAATGAATCTGGCCTGCTGTTTTATTACGCTGGCACATTTGCTCAGAAGTAACTACCTTCCTGCTGTGAGACCAGATGCAACCCTCTTAAATAGATAGTTTGCCTAGAGATGGATTTCTTCAGCCTAGATTCTGTAAAGTACCTTTTTTGATTGAAAAGAATCTCACCTCCAGAAACTGATGTTCTTATTATGCTCTCACTGGAGTAAAGTGATCCCACAGGGGCGGTGCGTGAAAAAAAAGACGGTAGCTTTAAATTGCTCCCTATGATACTTCTGCAATCACATTGTGTTAATTACACAGTGTTTGGCTTGTGGTGAAGAACACATTCCATCAAGTCTGTGCGTTTGTTTTTTTTTTTCACTCTGACATTTTGGTGCCTGAAGCATTTCCACAGACTGAAATAACCCAGAATCTCACAGACCTCGAATCATTTCCTTTTCTTAAAATGGCTGCCTGGCCCTTTTACGTCCTGCATTTGGGGCTTAATGGGTTGTGGTTAAAAGACTTTTAAGAAATGCATATCCTTCAGTGCTCATTTGTGTGAAACTTTTTAAGCATTTCAGGATATTTCCTTACCACAGGAATCCTTCATCCAAATCTACTTTTTCGACAATACCTAAAACATATAATAAGCGTTGCCTTCCTAATTCAAAATTTCAGAGTTATTTTGCATTCGTACAACCACTGGTGAGAGTGTAAAACTAAGAATACAAACAATAAAACAGTCAAACTGATTGCTTTGCAAACAATATGTTTATGACTATACATAAAAATAAAAATAATATGATAAGAAAATATCAGTTTGCAACATCAAGCAGCAAATCAAACTGATTTTGACAGCAAAAAAATGTATGTAAGTGAATGAGACTGAGAGTTCGAAGGTTCGAATTGCTGTGCCCGCTTTTGCATGAAAGAATAAGGTCAATTGGAGATGTTTGCTAGTCTTGTCCTAGGGCTTGAGTGTCCACATATGTGGACAGCACATTTTAGCTCTTAAGTGGCTATTTAAAATACTTTGAATGTTTTATATTTTGTTACAGATATACAGTGTCATCCTGCAACTGTTTTGCTGCATATGAAATGTCCCAAACACTATTTTTAACAGTCCAAAATGGGGAAAAAATTGTTTTTACTCTCTGATAGTCAAAGCAAGTTAAAAAAAAAATGTTCTATGTTAAATTTGATTTTAAAAAATTCAGGAAAAAGTCTTTTATGTAAATTCGGACCACTAGTCCACATATATGGACATCATTTTTCTCTAAAAGTACATCGTATCAAAAGATGGTACTTAGGTTTTTATTCTAATTAAATTCTAATAAGCCCAAATAGCAAAGAGAAATAAAAAATGCATGTAAAAAAACACCTTGTGCCTTAAGAGGTTAATTTGTGCACAGCCTACATAAAAAATGTCATTTTAGACCAACACTGCAGTCGATGTTTCATTCCTGAATGAATCTGTTTTAGGACGACTCAATTAAGTCAGAAATTCATTGATTCAAAAATTAATTCAATATTCAAAGTTTCTAATCGATTCACACACATTAAGACTAAGCCACCGGCAGATGAGGGTTGTACTCTCAGGCCCTGTTTACACTAATACGTTTTAGTTTTAAAGCGGCGTTTTAGAATAAAAAAGATCCACGTCCACACTGGCGTTTCAACCAGCGTTTCTGAACAACTTTCCATCCACATTACACCCATGAAAACGCACATCACGTGACCACACACACTCTGGCATGCGACGCAGCATACGTCTGGACGTCTGAGCTCCAGGCAGTCATCTAACCAGATGAGAGCTGTGCACGTCGGACTGTTCAAGGATCTACCACTGGATCTAATCTCACTAAAGTTGTTAAATGTGATATTTAATTCATCTTGTTGTCTCTATCTAACTACATATTCTCAGGTAACGTGTTTTGGCTGAGCGCAAAGATAAGTTATATATTAATTTATGTAGCCATGTACACTGATTCTGCACATGTGACTGAATTGCTTGCCTTTATTTCCTATAATGTATAAACTTATTGTATGTTATACTTTTATAATGGCCATTATTGATTATTAAAATTGACATTCATCAAAAGAGAGGGTATGATTCGTATTTTCATTGAAAATGAAAGGACACAGTAATGTTATAGGCTTTGTTTTGTTATGCTTACAGTGAAGATGACAGTCATATAAATATGTAGCTACACAACATCTTAACACTTTTGGTGTCTGTTAAGTTGCTAATATTAATATGAAAATAAGCAGTTCCTTATATCATGTTTTAATTTTACTGTTAAGAAAGTGAAACAACGTACTAAAACTCAAACTAAAACGGCCTCTTCAGCATTTTCAAAAAGCTCTGTTTTTGGCTCTCGAAACCTCCGGCGTAGTGTGGACGGATGGCGTAACCGTAGCAAAACTTATGCGTTTTCAAACTAAAACGTATTAGTGTAAACGGGGACTCAGTGCTGGATTGAGGCTGGAAGCATCTGCTGTGTAAAACATAAAATTGGTGGTTCATTCCACTGTGGCAAACCCTGATAAAACATGGAATAAGCCAAATCAAAGTGAGCGAGTCATATTGATATGTCATTTAAGAAACGTTTTTCAATATTGCACACTCCTAAATTAGTGAGTCATTTTTATGTTCTAGGTACTTTGAACACAACAGTCCAATAATCATGTACATTTTTAAAAAAATTATTAGCTTGTTTGATCTCAAGGCACAGATTCCACCATTAAAACAAAGGCATCTTCTTATTCCTATTTTCCTACAAAAATGAATTTTATTGGAGCCAGTTGTCTGTTAGGGTCTTGGCAGTGGTAACTTGTCTGAGAACATCTGCTAGAGTCATTTAAATGCAAAACCATTTAAGACCCAGGTGAAATGAGCCAGCAGCGGCCGAACATATTATTACCCGCATTATTGCTAGAAAATTGAGGTAATTTCACACACAAAAGAAATGTAACGTTTCATTATATGCATTTCTTTCACCAATCATGTAGTCGATTTCAAAAGGGGGTTTTGATGCCTAGTAGGAATGGGTCTCATTTCGGGAGGTGTTTGTGTTTTAGGCAGCTACAGTGTTGGGCATACTGATGAACAATGATGTGTTTCTTGCTTTTTAGTGATGGTTGGGCTCAAGGATCAGCTGAAGATGTCAAGATGAGCTTTAAAATAAACTTATCACCCAGTACTAGCCCTGAGCCGTGTAATGTCTTATTCTTGTTCCCAGCACTTGAATGAGAGCGCGCCACTCGAGAGGTCATGAATAGAGGGGCTGTGAATGTGTGGCGGAGACAGACTATTGGCCCACCACTGACCAGCCTGTGACACACATCAGGCCAGACGCACCTTGAGACGCCATGGTCCACGGGCCCAGTAAATGGAGCCCTTTATTCTTGTGGTGAACGGGGGTAGGGGGATTTTCCTCTATGCGGCATCAGGGTCCAGGGTTTCTTATCCCCCTCCTTCTTTTGTCATCCGTCCCGAGGCTGCACTTACCACCACCACCCCCCGATCCTTAAGTGCCGCTCATTGGGAAGCGAACACAAAGGGGTGTTAGTATTCATTTTGTTTGTTTGCTCTGGACCTGTCAGCCTGTCACACAAAGCAAGCCAGATCAGAGAGGGCTGCTCCGCTCTCAATGGAACCCGAGGGGGTCCCATCTAGGAAAGTGGGAGGGGGACATCTCTTCCCCAGCGTTGTTCCCACAGGGTAGGGTGGTCCGCTGCAGAAAAAAGGGATGATGGAGGGGGTGCGAGGGCAGGACCAGGGTTTACTGGGGCAGAAAGGAGGGAGCAGCGTCGTTTCAAAGACAAGGCAGCCGTGTTAGGATCATATCAATCATTTGCAGAATTTGGAGGGAATAGGGTTGAAGGAAAAGGGATGTTTTGGAGGCTTCATCTCCATGTTCCTGTCTCTTTTTCCTTAGTATATTTCGCTCTGCTCTCTCCCTGTCTCGGCCTCTTTGTGCCGAGGCCTTTCTGGACATCTGCCCAGACCTATACACAGGAAAAAATGAAACACTCAAGCCACCAGGCGATTTGCCAAATAAAGTGCTGCAAAGAACTTGTGTGTGTTTGTGCATGCATGAGTGTGTGAGAGCGAGAGAGAGAGGCAGGGTGTGTAGATGGGGAGATGTCAAGGGTTCTTTTATTCTCTAGATTTTATTCTTTTCTTTTTTTGATGTTGAGTTCTGTCTGCCTTGGTTCTAAAATCAACAGAAATCAAATATAAATGTATTGGTTATCTTAGATTTCTATTTTATTGTTACAATTTTAGTGGTCATTAATTAATGCTTTAGATGTACAGTGCTCAGCATAATTGAGTACAGCCCATTTTGAAAAATAAAATTTTGATCCATTTCTCGGGGAATATAGGCAATGAATTTTGGTGCATTTAAACAAAACAGATTTATTAAACAGATATATTTAATCAAATAATATTTTAGTCAACAAGTATTGAAAGATAATACAATTAAATAAAAAATTAAATTTACAATCTACAAAATTTCAGTAAATTTTTTTTGCTTCTCTTGATTTTTCCTCTTTTTAAAATTTGTATTAATTTAATATTTAATATTTTTTATATTACATATAAATTTGGGTGTGCTAGTTTTTAGACTAGTTTTATAAGTTATTTTGTTAGATAAGCTCCAGATTTGGCTTCAGTACTGATTAATAGGGTTAGCCAATGTTGACCAGTTTGGCATCGTACAATGTCTAATGTGAAACATCGTGATGGACGATGGCATCGAAGTCATAGGTGGCGGGGAATTATTTATGAATAATTAATTTATTCATAACGAATTTATTATTTGTAGCCTACCGTTTCAACTACCTGACCCGCATGGTCTTACTTTTACTTTTAAGATAAGTTACACACAGATTACCACCTGTTAATCACTTTCTGCGGGACTCTGGCATGAATAGGCAGACTGATCTGTGTCGTTTTAATGGTGTCGACACACTTGGTTGGTGCACAACCAACAGAAAGCAAGCAACAGTATCTGATGTTTTTGCTAAAATTACTAAGTACAAGAGTGAAAGCAGTGTACTGAGCTGATGACTGCCTGGACCCTCTGTCTTGAGCGCATGACAGTGTGTGCGTCTGTGTCTGTGTGTGTTTATGTGTGTGTGTGGTCACGTGATGTGCGTTTTCAGCGGTAGTGTGGACGGAGGGCTTTTCAGAAACGCCAGAGTGGATGTGGATCATTTTCGTTCTAAAATACCATTTAAAAACTAAGCTGTATTAGTGTAAACAGGGCCTAAGTGTGTATTTTTCACGAGCAGATTTGCGACGGGGGTGGGGCGTAGGATCGTGATGCTGGCTCAGCATCGTGGTGTCTATCAGTCATCGCCGATGGACGATGGCATCATCTATCAGCCCAACCCTACTGACTAATCTAATGTATATGCACAAATATAATGTTGTATAGTTTCCTATTAAATATATGAATTTAAAAATATAGATTTGTGGGGGGTGTACTTATATATGCGGAGCACTGTACGTGGTTCATTTGTATTACTATAAATGGGAGAAACTGTAATGCACAATTTGGTGCATTAATTTTGGCAAGCAGTTTTTACCATTTCATTGTTTGCCTATATAGGTAGAGTTGGCATGAATGAAGTAGTCACCTGAAGGATTAGCAAATATAGAGTAAAACATGCTCGTTATTAGGCATGGGACGATAACTGGTTTCACGGTATAACGCAATCTGAAAAAGTCAAGGTTTAAAAACGTCAAATGTTTCTGTTATACCGTTCCCAAGGTATTTTTTTGTCTGTTTTGGGTATATTTTTTTTACATGTTTTTCACAACCATTTTATTTTGTTTTTTTAAGGGCAACAGTATATCCAGCAGAAAAGCCACCTCCACATCAAAAGCTACTGGTCCAAAATATTTTTAAAAAAGGGGGGTGGGAGGGACTTATTTATTCATATTCATTTAAGGGTGCTTTCACACATAGACTTTTGTTTCAGAACATGTCGCATTTCCCCAGTTTGCGTGGTTCGTTCGTCATCGCCTGAATGAGGTGGTCTCGACTTGATTGAAACAAACTCTGCTCAAAATATTACAGAGTACTGTTTGTCAGTTAGGAAGATTAACAGAACTGCAATTTTGGTTTATCTGTTATTTCTCTCTATAATGTAAAGCCTATAATGAATAATAGCCATTGAAACATAGTGAAAATGAAACATAGCCAAGGCTATGTATGTGAAAGTCCTACCTCTGATTTATATTTGGCGAAGATGTCTGTGGGTGTCACCATTCAAAACTAAAGCTAAGCTTTTCACATATAATGTCTTATTGCTCGTTGCCATAAATTAAAATAAGGACGCATGACAGCTGAGTGGAACTCTGAAAAATAAACAGCGAAACTCGGACCAATGTGAGGAGAGTTTACTCACACGTGACTTGTTTTAGCTATTTTGGTCCATTTAGAAACTTTGCCGTGTGAAAGCGAACAGCACCAAGAACAAAGAGCAACATTGTAACAATTTTAATCCCTGTTTCGGAACTAAACAATCGATCTACTGGTGTGAAAGCACCCTTAAAAGAACTTATTTTGGAGCAGTAATCACAATACTGTGATATCGTGAAACCGTGAGATTTTTATCCAAGGTTATCATACTGTCAGAATCTTATACCGGCCCATGCCTATTCGTTATGTGCCTTGTTTTTGCTAACATTTTTTTTATTATTAAAGAAAAATAAATTGAAACTCCTAAAGCCTTTGTAGAAAAGAGCTTACATCTTTTGCTTTGAAGAATAAGGTCTATATGAGCTGATAATTGAGCGTTTTTTTCTTCATATATTGGTGTTGGTTGATATTGTATATTTAGTTGTGCTGCTTATTTGCTACATTTCTGTTTGGATGGTGTCTTCAGCATAATTTTTATTTAAGAATTGAACATAATATGTTCATAATGCAACATAATGTGACATTTAAGCATTTAATAAAGCAAGGTGGTGCTTAATCTTTTCCTGCATGGCTGGAGTTGGTGATTTACTGTCTGTCTACTAATGGTGTTTAGTCTGGCTGGATTTGATCAGCCAGGTGAATAGAGGTCATCCATCTATGTACTGATCAAACACCTTTCACCTACCTGGATTAAAAGCCAACTCCAACCATCTGAGACATGCAGGTCAAATTAGCATAAAACACAACCACTTACAGTAAAAGCACAGGCTTTGCGTTGTGCATAATGGAAATGTGTGAGTGAGGTATGGTTTTCATCAGGACTTTGCCCCTCAGCCTCCCCCAGACCTCTACCACCGCAGCACTCGCTCATTCCTGTGGTGCATTCCACAAACACTAGAAATGCCAAATGGAGGAATTCTCCATCTGGATAAGGGGATTTAGTGAAGTGATCTATTGTAAACAGTCCGAAGTTGATTGATTTTCTGAAAGCGCTAGGGTGATGACATAATGACCTCTGGATATATGCCACAAAGTGTGTTAACTACATTATGCTGAAATACATCAAAATGTAAGGTCACAGTGCAGATGCTTTGGTTTATAAGGCTTTCAAAACCCTTCACATTAAATATCAAACGTTGGAGCATAATTTGTCTAGCACGTTTTGTGCTTTAAAATTTGGGTTCTGAAAGATTACATTTTTGGAAAGAAATTGGTTCGTTAAATGCAATAATGAAGTCAGTTTTACTCTTTTTTGCAATTTGACTCACTAATTTTATGGTTTAAGGCAGCTGCGCAGAACAATGTTATGCCAGTTGCTCATCTATCCTCTAACGGTTTTCATTTTTACATTTATGCATGTTGGCAGATGCTTTTACCCAAAGTAATTTCAAGTGTGTTCTCAGTGAACATCCAAATCTCTTCACATTTTCACTAAAACACCTTCCCCCTTTTTGTATTCATCAAAGGATTATGTAGCTACTTAAAATTCAGCTTTGATCAAAACAGGAATATATTCAGAAAAGAATCTTTCCACAAAATCGGTTTTGCTCTGTAAGGGGTTTTACTGTACTAGTGTAGTTTTGTAGACAATGATAGCAGTGTCCAAAAACACCCTAGCAACACTCAACAAGCACCGTGCTGTTGTTTTGTATAAACAAGTGCCACTCTCATTTCATATCTTACATTTACACTAAAGTGAGTCTAAAAGTTAAAACACTTATATGCTGTCATGGAAAGTATTCAGACCCCCTTAAAGTTTTCCCTCTTTGTTATATTGCAGCCATTTGCTAAAATCAAATTATTTTTTTTTTTCATTATTAATGTACACACAGCACCCCAGAGTGACAGAAAAACTTAGATTGTTGACATGTTTGCAGATTAATTAAAAAAGAAAAACTGAAATATCACATGGTCCTAAGTATTCAGACTTTTTCCTGTGACACTCTGGTGCTGTCCATTTCTTCTGATCATCCTTGAGATGGTTCTACATCTCATTTGAGTCCAGTTGTGTTTGATATTCTGATTGGACTTGATTAGGAAAGCCGCACACCTGTCTATATAACCCTTACACCTCACAAGGCATGTCAGAGCAAATGAAAATCATGAGGTCAAAGGAACTGCATGAAGAGCTCAGAGACAGAATTGTGGCAAGGCACAGATCTGGCCAGGTTTACAAAAAGAATCTGCTGCACTTAAGGTTCCTCAGAGCACAGTAGCGTCCATAATCCTTAAATGGAAGTTGTTTGGAATGACCAGAACTTTTCCTAGAGCTGGCCGTCTGGCCAAACTGAGCTATTTGGGAGAAGGGTTTGGTTAAAGTGGTAAACAAGAACCCAAAGATCACTGTGGCTGAGCTCCAGAGATGCAGTCAGGAGAAAGTTGCAAAAAGTCAACCATCACTGCAGACCTCCACCAGTCGGGGCTTTATGGCAGAGTGGCCCGACACATGAAAGCCCACATAGAATTTGCTAAAAAACACCTGAAGGACTCCAAGATGGTGAGAAATTAGATTCTCTGGTCTGATGAGACCAAGATAAAACTTTTTGGTCTTTATTCTAAGCGATATGTGTGGAAAAAAACAAGCACTCTCATCACATTTTCTGTCAATATGGGGTGCTGTGTGTACAATAATGAGGAAAAAATGAACCTAAATGATTTTAGCAAATGGCTGCAATATAACAAAGAGTGAAAATTTTTAATGAGGTCTGAATGTTTTCTGTACCCACTGGAAGTATGCTTAGGTTTAATAAATTTGCCTAGTTATTTAGAAGCATATTTCTTTAAGTTCAGCAGTAAAGAAACATCATTTACGACACACATTGAGGTTAGTCCTCCTGAAGAGGAGAGTTGTGAACTGAACGCAGCTGTGGAAAGATATTAGTCATGGAGCTGCATGATACCTGCTAATGACCCCTGCTGACTGTTCTCATTAGTGCAGGTGGGGGAAACTTCATTTTACTGACGTCCTGCTCACCATGCTGCCTTGTATTTTTTGAAGAAGGGATAAAATCCCTTCCACTCAGTAAATATTTTGATTTCTATTACCAGTTTCTGTACAGCATTCATGCAGGACCTATGCATCTGCACATTTCTCCATGATGAAAGACTTTTACAGCCAGCATACTCTTCTTCTTAATAAATCTGCTGGTATATGTCTGTGGATTGTGAGTCTATCTGTCACTGTGACTCAGCCCCTCCACACAATGGCCAGTAAAAGCAGCACTCAATGGATTTCTTATTATCACTTGAGCTGCTGTTCAGAGTGGATTGGCTTTAAATGCAACCATTAAACGACACAGATGTTTCCCGAATCGGAGCTTCTTCAGTTGTTGGCATCAGGCGCATGGCAGGATGGCATCAGAATGCTGCTACATCCTATTATCCTCTATTCAGCCTCTGAACCACCACAAATGTTTCATTATCCATTCACTTACACATGCAGCATCTCTCGACTACAAACAGAGGGCTCTATTTAGTTTGTGCCAGATGCATTGTTAAAGCCAGGGCTTAACGTATCTCTATACATATCAAAATGGGCACCAGAAGGAGCCCATCTTTTCCTCCTGGTCTTCATCTGTGACCAACCATCATCCAGTTGGGTCTGCTTTGAAGATTGAGGAACTAGCACATTTTATGACAAGTGAAAAATACCAATCGTGGCAACCAGTAGACACTCTCTAGGAGGGTGGTGGTTGGATTTCTTTTACTATCTCTCCATTAATGCTGGTGGTTTTATCTTTTATATGTTAGCAGCAGATTGAGCACTGTGCCGTTGCTGCCTACAGTCTGTTAATCAGTCAGTTCAAGCAGGGCGGATGAGTTCAGAGGGCCTGGTGGGACTACTCATAATTAATTATTCCCCACACCAACAAACACACAGCGTGACTGGAACTTTAAAGCCAATTGCGGTGATTACGGAGGCTAATAGTATTAAAAGCCAAATTAAGAGATGAGAGATCTCAGTGCAGTGCAGCCAATGAGAGAGAAGGGCTCATTTGCGTTTGACCCTCTCCTCCAATCAGTCGAACTCATTATTGAAAGCATTAGACTGAGAGAGTGCGAAATTGAAATGGCTGCTAATTGTTTCTTTTGTGAAATAGCTCATTGTCATGCTAATTCTGATGCATTAGCAAAGAGTCATGGTTGTGTAAACCGTAAAAGTTTAACGTGACCATTACTCACCTGCTTATGAGACATTCGGGGATGCATTTTTCAGAAAGATTTTCAGAAAGTGCTTTTTTTTTCTTTATTTTGTGACTGATTTCAAATCATCTACTTTGGAAGCTGTGCAAAATTAGTAAAATTATACATTGTTGGCTTACAGGCTTGTGTGGCTGAGTGGGTATATCCAAATTTCTCTTCCACTTTCAGCATAGGAGGGAAAAGGCACAGTAACATTATATCTCTACTTGTAGGGCTGCACTATTAATCGTATTATTATCACGATAATGATATTTGTGGCCCACGATCAATAATTAAATATAGTTGCGATTTTACAATATAAAGACTAAGTGTTATTTTATGGGTGGAGTTTACAGATGGTACAGCATCACAAGCATGAGGTGATTGTGTCTAGATTGCAGATTTGTTTTCATCAATCTGATGCAATTTTTATTATTTACAAGAAAAGAAAATCTAATTAAAAGTTTCAGATCAATTAAACTCAATTTATAAAACGACTAGCCTATTTTATGCATTAAATAATGAAACAGGTAACTAATTTCCTTTGTTTCCGATTAGACCGTGCACTTTATTCTGTTTTACAGTTTTAATATGTATATATGCTTTTTTAAAATAACATTCGTTCAACAAATATTTTATTTAAAAAATCTAACATTTTATACAAAAAACCCTGACATTTTTCTAAAAGTAGTGCATTTTCATATAACAAAACATACACATATATATATATATATATATATATATATATATATATATATATATATATATGTGTGTGTGTGTGTGTGTGTGTGTGTATATGGATGCATGTATATTTATGTATGCATATATATATATATATATATATATATATATATATATATATATATATATATATATATATATATATATATATATATATACACAAAGGAATAATCGTCATTATTAATCGTGATTAACATTTTGAGCAAAATAATCGTGATTTTAATTATTTTCTGTTATCGTGCAGCCCAGACTACTTGTATAATTATGGTAAAATGACATTTGATCTGTTCATAAATTAAAAGAACTTGAAAAAATTGCTCTCTTGATATCATCATTAATATAAAAAACTTAAAGATTTGAGACAAGAATGGGCTTCTGTCAAATATAAGTCATTATTTCAGAACAGTTTAATTAGACATCTCCAAATAAGATGTACTCTACATTAGACTTGTCTACTTTGTAATAATCCACTATGTCAAACATAGTAAATGTTTTCACTGTCCTTTTGAATGGATTTAAAAATGCCTTAAGTCCTGTAACTAGAGCTAGATTTTCCAGATCAGGTGATTGACACTCTATCCAGGTATGTGTTGTCCTCACTTGGGTGTCACATTACCCAAGGCCACCACAGCATGAGGCCTGTCTAACAAGTCGGCACTGGCTTTCACTAACCAATTCAGAAAGTGTTACTGAGACAGTGTCACAAAAGCTGTAATTTGACCAATTAGCCCTGTGGCTAGCACACTGCTGGTTGGTCAGAAAACAATGCTGACCTGCTCTCATGCTAATCAAAATCTAAAAGTTTGTGGGGTTGCAGGGATGACATGAACAATAGGAATGAGCCTTCACAATATTGCATTTGTGGTCTTCTGGTTGCAATTTGTCTAGCAGCTCTGCTTCTACAAGCTGTTCAAGTGTTATTGCATCGTTTGTCAACGTTTGGAAGTGTCCGAACTTCCAGAGTCATGCCAGGCTGTGTTGATCCAGCATCAGACTCGTGGGTTGCTCATCTGTCAGTCTGAAAAGCAAACAGTGAGCTCTTGCGCTAGGACAGACAGGATTTAGTGGAGGGTAGAGCGACTTTGGCTGGGTATCAGTCGGGCAAAGTTGCATGTTTGGCTCATTGCATTTCTGTCTATTTTCGGTGGCTCTGACTCACAGTATCCCATGGTTACCAAACACACAAGAGGCCAATGAGGTTTTGGCTGGCCAATTACCATGGCGGTGATGGAGGGCAAAAAAAATGAAGAGAACAACAAGAGCTAGCAAGAAATTGAAAGGGAAAGGGGGTATCAAGGTTCTGTGAGGATGCCAAACCTAGCTTATTATCATGCAAGAGACGCTAATCTCGCCTGCCTTCTCCGTGTCTGTTTATCTGGTCTGAGACTGACTCGTCTCCTGCAGTTCTGGGCTTTGAGTGTAATAGTGTCCGCCAGGATTTGGTGCCTACTGCGCCAGACTGCCCAGTGGCCCTGCCAGAACTGCTGCTCTGTTTACAACAGATAGGAAGTGCTCATTAGAGGGCTCATAAGTCATTTATGACTGTAGAGATTTTTATTATCTGGTGAGGGACTTGCTGTCAACACATTGACACAATATGCTGTAGTGTATTTACACAGAGCAATGGCATTTATGTAACTGAAGACTACTAAACATAGTCTCCAGTTTCATTCATTTCTTTTTCTGATTTGAATTCAGTTGGATTGTGTATTTGTACTTTATTTGTGTCAGATTATGGATTAGGGGTTTTATTCTGATGGAAAACACAATATGGCAGCAGTTAGCAGGCAGCTAGCTCTCTGCAGCTATCACATGGTCACCTATTGAAGCTAAGCAGGGTTGTACCTGGTTAGTACTTTGGAAGCCCACATGGGTGACACTTGGTTGCTGCCGGAGGTAGTGCTAGAGAGACCAGCAGGGGGTTCTCACTAGGTATGGGGTTATTTTATTGCTTGCAATATACCAGTAAAATTTGGCCCACTATAAAAGATTTGACTTATTGGTATAAATGTGAAATGATTTATCACAGAGGTACAAGTTGCCAACCACTGCCAGCGTTTTTGATGATTTTCACCTAAATTCGACAGCCCTCAGAATGTTTTCGGCTCGAAATATATGAACATATTATACAGTTGAAGTCAGAATTATTAGCCCCCCTGAATTATTAGCTCCCCTGTTTATTTTTCACCAATTTCTGTTTAACGGAGAGATTTTTTTCAACACATTTCTAAACATAATAGTTTTAATAATCATTTCTAATAACTGATTGATTTTCTCTTTGCTATGATGACAATTAATAATATTGGACTAGATATTTTTCAAGACTTCTATACAGTGACATTTTAAGGCTTAATTATGTTAATTATCATTCATTTTTCCGACTGTTGTCATGTATAGCTGCACTGCAAAAAACTTTTCTTACTTAGTCATTTCGTCTCGTTTCCAATCCAAATAGCTAAAAAAATCTTAAATCAAGACTAGACATGAAAAATGCTGTGATGCTTAAAACTTCTGTTCGAGATTATATCTCATTAAGATTATTTTTCTTACCTCTTTGGCAACTAATTTTGCTTGTTTTAAGCAAACAATAACTTTTGAGGTTTTTTTTTTCTTCCAGAAAACAAGACATAATGTCTTATGTTTTTTCATCTGTCTATAATGTATCTTGATTTAAGATTTTTTAGATATTTGGATAGAAAACAGGACAACACAAATTTATATTTTTATTTTATTATTATTATTATTATTATTATTACTGTTATTATTATTATTATTATTATTATTATTATTATTATTATTATTATTATTACTGTTATTATTATTATTATTATTATTATTATTATTATTATTATTACTGTTATTATTATTATTATTATTATTATTATTATTATTATTATTATTATTACTGTTATTATTATTATTATTATTATTATTATTATTATTATTATTATTATTATTATTATTATTACTATTATAACAGCTCAGGGATGTTCAAGGACAACATGTTTGTGCACTTTCTAAAGATTTTAGTTCTGTCTTTGAATAAAGGGTTGTAAATTAATGCTTTTCTCTTTTTTTTTTTAAATCCGATTCATCAATTAATAAAAAAAAATAATCAACAGATTATTCGATTATTAAAATAATCGTTCGTTGCAGCCCTACACAGAAATAACACTTCAATGTATACTCGAGGTCTTGAACTCTGCCCACTGTTCTGCTAATTTATTACCTGATTTAGCACATCTGCTTGTGTGTTTTATATGGACCTGAAAAGTTGGCTTGATCAGCTGCTTCAATGTTCTACAAGACAGTGGACATCCAGAAGCAGGTTTGACCTGTGTAAAATGTATTAAAAAACATGAAAATGTATATTTTTCTCTAAAGATACTGGAAATCTTTGTCTCTTAGTGGATACATATGACTTATTGTCAACATATTGGTATCACAATAAATAACAGAAAATATTGTGATATAGTTTTAAGCTCATACTGCTCATCCCTAGTGCTCACCCTTTTATCTGTGTGGGTCCAAGTGCGCCAGTACTGTAAGCAAGCACCATCTTTCGGATGAGATGTAAAACAAGAAAAAGGTATTGACTTTCTGTCATTAAAAATCCCAGGATATCTTTGAAAAAAAGGAGTGTTTTCCTGGATCCTGGCCAAACATGCCCACTGCCCTCTGTCCATCATGGCTTTCTAATCATTGTCAAATCTTCATCTAATGGTCTTCATCACTCTCTTCTCTCCACCAATAAGTTGGAGTGTGATGTGCGGTGTGGCCCAAAACTGGCAGCCGTTGCATCATCCAGGTGGATGTGCAAAAGTGTAATATAAATGTAATTATTACTATAATTATTACTCTTAAATAATAAATATAACAGTTAATTGTTTTGAGAAACCTCTTTTACACCTTTGAAGATAACTTGTAACATAGCTTTGACGTCCTCTATGCTTTGGTTGAGCCATAGCTCTCAGATATTGTTGTTCTATTTGAAGAGGGGCTTGAATATAATGCCATTTAGGCAATTTAAAGGCCATCCAGGAAACTTGGCATTCAACAGTGGAGACTGTATCCTGTGGGCTGGGAGAGACCTCAAATTCCTCATAGGATTACAGGATTAGAAATCTGAAAGGTGATGCGGTTTCTCACAGTTGGGGGAAATAAAAAGGACAAGGCTGGCAGAGGAGCGATACCTCATTAATGTCTGCTTTCCCTTAATTAAAATCTACTGATTGAATGATATTGGAGAGGATTAGACCTAGAGATGACTTATGAAACACACGCACACATGCAAGTCTTCCCAAAGCATTCTGGGATATTTTAGGTGAGGGCTGTGTTCAATAGATAAAAGTCTTACTTGCCTGAGCTCTTTCAGGAGCTGGTGAGGTGTTAAGTGCTTTACCTTTGGCTGATAAGAGAAGGGACAGAAACAGTGGATCCAGATAGCGAAAGAGGTTAGCAGGTCACCATTGTAAGGTTTGCCAATGGACTTCATAATTGTCTGTGGCTGCTCAACCTCTCAAAGTTAACTACTACTATTCTCAAATTGTTTTAAGGCCAGAACATTAACGAGACAACCAAACTGCAGTTCCACCTCTGCCAGATGTGTCTTTACTTTTTCACACCATTTTTGGCACAACTGTTAATAATTCAATGAAGAAAATGAGGTGATGAAGAATGAGAAACATGATGTTGAAATGTTGCAAGCCTGTTTTGAGCTCCTATTGACTGACTCAATAGGTCGGTGCACATGTACTAGTCAACATGCATTAGTACTTCAGGAATGCTTTAGAGAGTGCTGAGTTTTACAAGGGCAAATAATATTTTTCATGAAAAGAAAATCAAAAATCTTGCTGGGTTTGCTCGTAATAACCTCATTCTGTTATTATTAGTCAATCATACCTGAAGTGACTAGATTTTACATTAATAAACAGATGCAGTTGTGGTGTGTTTTTTCTCTAGTGCATAGTTCAGCTAAGTTCAGCTCACATTCACAATTATTTAAAGACAGGCCTTTCATCACTCCAAGATGTCAGCTTTCAAGGGCACTTACATAAACCTTTCTAAACTGTTTTCCCACATTTGTCTTTTCATGCTTTTCTTTGGTTTATGTCAGAAATTCTTTTCCTTTGCTGTACACTGATCCAAACAAACTAGACTCCAGGAGTCTAAATTATTTTCTGCTGATGTAATCAGACATGTTAGTGCCAAAGTAACATAACATTTTCCAACCTCTTTAAGCTTTAAACATTTAGAGGTTTTTTTTTTTTTGTTCTTTGTTTTTGTTTTCCATTTAATGCAGTAAAAGTTATAGGTGTGACTTGTTTTTATCTAAAGGTACTATTTGAATTACTATTTGTCTCTTTCCTGTTGTGAGCCTGTTGAAAATGCTGGGACCCCAGATGTAAACTAATCTGAAACCGCAGCATAGACTGTCTTAGCCTCAGCTGCAGAGCTCTGAAATGGAAGTTGACCTGCTGAAAAACAAAACTGTGGTTAAACTTCATTACCGCCTGTAGCTGTTGGCTTTGAAAACAGGATGGCTTTACAGAACATATCCTAGTATCAAGTGCTGATCTTGCAATACGTTATTTCTAACAGACCAAACCACAAGTCTCAAAGGCTTGCACAATGGTGCACAGTATTATATGCTTTCAGTAGGTGTGGCCCACAAACTGAGAACTTGGCAGCAAAACAGGAGTTGTTATCAGTAACAACATGTAGGTTCCTAGTTATAGTTGTTTTTTTGTATGGGGTGTGAATGTTTCTCTGTCAAGCTATTTAGTGTAAGAGAACGAGGAGCTTGTGAAGATTTACTTTTCAAATGTTTTACAGAATGACCTGGAAATAATAATGCTCCATATTCTAAATTTTATCTTTTGTCTTTCTTTTTAGACTTACGAAAGGCCTTATAAACTTCTGGGTAAAACTGAAAATGTGATGATGGAGAACACAAAACCAAAGCAGTCTAAAAGCAACGACATTCACCACCTTGACTGGACAAAGAAGTTGGAAACTGTTGGAGACTTAGCATCCCAAGAGCAAAACAGGACAGAACCAGAAACAAAAAGAGAATCAGCATGCACCAACAAGGGCCCTTTGCCAGAGCCCAGCACCCCCTTCTTGAAAACGCAAGTTAAAAAAGTTACAGACGGTTTATCTGGAAGTCACTTTGCATCTGCCATGTCCTCCCCAAGCACTGACTCACTTGCAGCATCTTCAGTCAATACAGTAATGAGTCCCTCAACTGACTCAAGTCTGTTCTCTTTTAACAAAGACAGAGGTTTGCAGGAAGTTACTGAGCAAGTTTTTGGGAACATCAAACGTAAATATAGTAGAAAAGACCCCTCTAAAACCCCAGTCACGCATAATTTAGACCTTCAGTGGATCAAAAAATTGGACAGAGATACTGAAAACCAAGATTGTGCTAAAGAGAAACAACCAATCAGCACAGATAAAAGTGCATTTGAAGAGGAGCCTGAGAAGCCAAGCAATAGGCTTGATGATGATAATAAAACAACAACAGTCTGCGGCACTCATTACACAGAGGAATCAAGGAGTAAAAAGCGAAGAAATCGAAAAGTTGTTGAAGATAGCATTGTATCTGATGCACAAACCACACAGCAAGATGAGAAGATTGATAAAACTGACCAAGGGTGCACAAAACCTAAAGTGACAAAGAAAACAGATGTCAATGCACCAAAACAATTTGGTGTTAATTTACAGCAGAGTAAGGAAGGCGTTGCTGGGACAGTGACTGATGATGTTGAGATGTTTCAGAACAGACCAAGAAAAACCCCAGCAGGAAGAGCGAGACCAGTGATTGATGTTGACAAGCAAACAGAGGGTAGGCAATCAAAGGTCAAGGACAGGTGGCTTTATTTAAAGTCCCAGAACTCCTCTCCTCATAAAAACGTGAATCAATCTCTGTCCATTGAAGAGCCACCCTCTGCCTTCCCTATTACCCCATCCAGCCCACTCTATACAAACACAAACAGTTTGACCGTCATTACCCCAGTTAAAAAGAAACGTGGGCGGCCCAAAAAACAGCCATTACTTACTGTGGAGACAATTCATGAAGGAACTGCAACAAGTCCAGTTAGCCCTATTGCTCACGATTCATCCAGCACTTCAAAAAGAAAGAAGCATAATATGTCAAAACTGGTGCAGTTGGCCTTCAACAAATCCCCTCCTGCACAGCAGTTACAACTCAAGAAATCAGATCAAGAAGGTGTCCTTAAAAAGAGAACACCTACGAAAATTAAAGAGGTCAAGATGCAGAACATTTTGAATGAACTTTTGTCCACTTCTAGTTCTGGCAATCTTGCCCCGAAGCCCAATGTTCCAGTTTCAAATGCCATGTCAACTGTGGCATCGACAATCGAGGCCCGTTTTGGCAAGCAAATCAATGTCAGCAAGCGTGGGACTATTTACATAGGCAAAAAACGGGGAAGGAAGCCCAGAACTGATCTTTTGTCCCAGCAAGATGAGCACAAAGCCAGTGATAAGCACTCGTTGCTTAATTCCAGTCCATTTGAGAACCCACTAGTGCCTTCTAGTACAGCATCCACAACCGGAATGCCTTCTCCCAGGGTCATGCATTCCCTTTCTTCTCACTCTGCACCTGGTGGGGCAGCTCACCCTGTTACCACAGATACCAGCCAGCATGACCTGAAGACAATGCCAAATCTGCAACCTATCAGTGCATTGCCCACAAAAACACATAAGGGCTTGCTCAGTAGTAACTGGAAGCTGTCTCCTCCAAGACTAATGGCCAACTCACCATCCCACCTGTCCGAAGTGGCTTCCATTAAAGAAGTTACATTGTCTCCAGTTAGCGAGTCTCACAGTGAAGAGACAATCCCTAGTGATAGTGGAATTGGCACCGACAACAACAGCACATCAGACCAGACTGAGAAAGGCCCAGCATCTCGTAGAAGATACTCATTTGATCTTTGCAGTTTTGATGCCACTGAGGCAGCTGTAATAGACGCAAAGAGCAAAGCAGCCAGGGGACACTACCAGAAGCATGTTACAGCAGTCTCTGTCGAAAATTTTTTTGCTCAAGAGAACTTGAAAAAGCAGAAGCATCGAAGAAAACGCAAGGCTCTCCAGAGCCAAGATGACCTGCAGTTTATGGCTGACCTTGAGGAACTGGTTAGCAAATTCCAGGTCTTCCGAATCTCCCACCGAAACTACAAATTCTACCATGAGAATTCCTATCCCAGCATCTTCCGTCTCAACTTTGACCACTACTATCCTATGCCATACTATCCCTACGACCCTCTGCACTATCTTCGCAGGAGCTCTGATAAGTCAAAGAGAAGGCGTGGCCGACCAGCCAAGTCAGATGAGCCGATATCAAAGATGCCTTTTATTCAAGGGTTTGGCTGCCCAGTGCCTGGTGGCAATTACTATGCACCCTACGCGATGCCTTACACATCCATGCCTCTTGCCACAAGTATGATAAACATGGGCTATTATGGTCAGTACCCTTCACCCTTGTACTTATCTCATGCACTTGGACCTACAGCCTCTCCTCTGATGAGGCCACCAGTCCCTCCACCAAAGTTCCACCCTGGTGCGTCCTCCTGTCTCTCTGCTTCTAGCAGACATAGAGTGAAGAATATGCCACATGAGATGTCTTCATCTAGAATGAGCGACTCCCATCACCCTTCAAGCAGCTGTTTGGGAAGTGTCTGTCTCCATAAACGCAAGCACAAACACAAGTACAAACATAAAGAAGATCAGTACATCCCAGAGAGGGAGGACCTTGGCGGGCTGTTCAGTGGAACACAGAGTCCTGCCTTCCTCAGCCTCTTGAATGAGAGACTTGAGAAGAACTCCCTGTCCAAACTGAAGGACAAGCAAAGAGGCAAGCACAGCATAGACACTTCACCAAAAGCTTCCAGGAACTACTTTGAAGTAGACACTCTCTCGTCATTATCCTTATCTGACTCTCAGCACTGCAAACGCACTCGTGGAGAGACACTGAACAACTTCCTGAACATCTGCACTAGACAACCACATGAGCGCCTGAGAGCCGGCCAGGACCAGCCGCTGGACTTGTTCAAGGGGCAGCACTTAGGTGGCGATGACTCTAGCATCCACATCAGGAGGCATAGCTTGGAAGACTTCACAACATACAAAGAAGGAAGCCTGGCATCTTTCCAAGGATGTAGTGAAGAGAGGGCTGAACAGATGTACCAGTGCTCCAACACAGCTGTAGCAGGTAAAAATATATCTGCCTCTGTAAAATGTGAAATATCTGTCTGTGAAATGTGTTTAGACAAATGAAATATCCATGCAAGTTACTGATTCTATTGAACTATTTTTGCCATAAATGAACACGGTTATGATTTACCTGGGCTTGATTAATTGGATACAAGTGAAATCATGTTCCGTTATTAAGCACAAAATCTAGAGAAACAAATGTGCTTTCCGAGCACTTTGTATTCCATTCTCAGTACATCTGGCAAGCAAAGTGTAATGCATCGATGGAGACAACTATAATTCACAAATTTCTCTTTCCTCCCTTTTTGCCCCTGCCTGCCAATGGTTTTTTCTTAGAGATATATTATTCACACATTTTGATTTATATTCTACAGACATGCAATAAAAAACCTTGCCTCTTGTTAAAAGAGCTGGAGAGAAGCCAGAGGTTTAATGAATCCAGTCTACTCCACTGAAGGGGAATTGCAAGCCCTAGGCACAGTTAGATTACATTTTCACTCCCCTAGGGGAACTATGAGGATGACTCACATTCTGCCTGATACCACCCACCTCCATGAATTAACTCAATGCTTCAAAGGGCTAGTTTGTTGTACTTAAACAGAGAAATATGATATACATCGTACCTAAGTGTATGTCTGTTGATTTCAAAGCACAGATTCAGATAAGCCTGTTTTGACAGAATTGCTGTTTTATGGCAGTCACATTTTTTGCCAGTGGCATGATGGGTATCATGCAATAAATTGCAGCAAAATGAGGCTTTTATATGCTCTAATTTGCATTTAAGGTCATATCTCATTTACGATTAATTAGTTCTATTTGCTACGGACTCATGGCATGACGACAGCACCTTTTTTATAATAAGGCTATTAATCATTGTGATAGGAGGGTCTAGTTTAGAGCAGATTGTATAAATCTAAAAGCTTTATACTTTGTATGTACTATGTCCTACTGAAGGGTGTCTGTGTGTGTGGTGGTGGGTGGGGGTAAAAGCAAATTAATCAACATGTTATGGCTAAAGTACTCCTTTGCCGATCCTGTTTGACGCTTTCTGCTCTTCATACTTTCCTGTCTCTAATCTTCTGTCCTGGTGGGTGTAATCTTAAATAAGAAATCTAAATATAACTATACTCACAATAATTTTAATGTAATTTGTAATCAGTAAGCTTTATATCAGCGGTCTGCAACCTTTTTCATAGCACTGACCATAAATATAAACATCAAGTTTTATAACTATATAAAACGATAAATCAAGGTATTATTTAAGTATAAAAGTGTACTTTAAAAGCTGCAAAAGGCACATATCAAGTTAAAGATTAAGTTAATGATCTTTAATTTTGACATTTTAAACTGTAAATGAAAAACAAGTAAATAACAGTGAAACTCTAATTATCCGAAATATAAATAAAAAGCAAAACAAGTGATGTACTTCTATTATATTCATATTATGAAACTAATTTCGGTTAATAGCAGAATCTGATGAAATATCAAAATTATAAATAATAAACAAACAACAAATACTTCTTTTTGAAACCAATGTAGTAAGCTGAAATTCACTAAAAACCACATCATTGACTGTGTAATATTCTACTCTTGCTGTTGTTTGCTGATTATAACTATGTGGCATCACACTTTGTTTGCACCATTTAAATTAAACAATTCTAGAGTAGTGCCATTAAATTAATTATTGCTATAGCTCATGTGATTATTGCACATTGTGATGCTCGCTAGTCTAACTGAAAAGTTAGCAAATTAACATTTTGACACAATGAAGATGACAGTGGTAGGCTACTTCCATGCCATGAATGCCCAGTCTTGCATAGCTTGCAAGTTATTATTTTCTTAAAGGCATTTAATGTAAAATTCTCTCATGCCTTGGAGTACTAGGGGCACATGCTTTTTTCCACAGCCGGTTTTGTAGCCTGCGTGAACGGCTGTGTATCTTGGCTGCAATCCAGTTCAATTTTTTTATTGCCTTCACTCGCTTACTTTCCTCCATCACGTTTCCTCGGATGTACATCATTGATTACGTTACATAAGTGTCCATTACTGGTGCAACATCTAAATGGGTTCAAATGGAGTGCCCTAAACCCTTGAGCAGTTGGGAACTACACTGTTGTGATGTAAAAATTGCATTGCATTCTGGAACATAAAGGTCCTTGAGTGGACATATGAATCCGACTTGATTGATCTCAATGAAGTGGGATGCACTTGAAAATGGTGGTAAGGATTTCCTTGGCCCTGTTTACACTGTCAGGTCTTGATGCCCAATTCTGATTTGTTGCCAATATCTGATTTTTTTGCCTGTCTGTTTACACGTTCTTTTAATTGTGACCCATATCCAATTCATGTGTTTACACATACCATGCAATTTACGATGTTGCGCATACATAAAGGCGGGTTCTAGCATCTGCGCCACACTAGCTACAATGGAAGAAATTGTCTAGCTCTGCGAAATATGCGAAGTTCGCCCAACTTTAAAATGATTTTAAGGCAGAGGTGAAGGAGGGTGGAATATATATATGGTGTCCTCCACCATTCAGAGGAATTTGTGGGTACGATAGAGATCTCAGGTCTGGTGGGAGCAAATTGTGGTAACTGACCACTTTCCTCCTCCGTGTTTCCTCTGCTGTTGTTGTTTACTGTGTCGGCGTCTCCACATACGCTCTTCCTTCTATGTCATTAAACCACAGAGAAGTACCATATTGTCACAAGTTTAATGATGTACAAAATGGAATGCCTCAATTAAGCCGATCTGCCTGTTTACATTGTCACATATCCGATTTATATCTAATTTATTTCCAGATATGAAGGAGGCCTAAAACTGATCTCTGACTATCCGAATGCATGCATTTTTTTTGTGTTTACACGGTCATAGAACAGGTCTGATCTGTGTCGCATATGAGCAAAAAATCGGAATTGGGTCACATTTAACTGGCAGTGTAAATGGGGCCCTAGAGAGAAGAAGGGAAGGTGAAATTTGCAAGTACGTTTCTGGAGTGGAACGCAGCCCTTGTTGTCACAGCCCTCAGTTACATGAGTAGCCAAAGTAATTGAAAACAGCATTCGTTGACAACAAAATTAATGATCGATAATTTATTTTTTTAATCTATGGATTAGGCGTTGCAACCCTAATATAATTTCATTATACTTTGGGAAAAAAAAGTCATCAATTGGTTTGCATAAAATAAAAAAGATTCTTTACTGAAAAGCTGTAAATCAGATAAAGAGAAAGTCTCCATAGTTTTCCCATAGATAATACAAATGATAAGTTATGTTCAAAGTAACCTAGCAGTGCTTGAAATGCATTTTCTAAAATAAGTAAACTAAATCACATTACTAACTCACGGGTACATTCCACAAAGAATAAAGTGATGTAAAATGCTAAATAAATGTCTCCATTAGAAAAAGCACCCTTTGACTGGCTCTTGAAAGTAATTCATCACACATCAATGAACACATATGGTATGAATTGAAATTCTGACGAGGCTCTCAATGTACAGATCCTTCAGCTCTTTAAACCCTCTTTAGGTGAAGCAGGCTTTAATGTAAAACGTAATGGCACTCATTTGCTAGCGAAGAATCATGCGGAGGATTGCACTGGATTCAACTGCCTACAAGTTCCTGCTCCTACTTAGACTTAGCTAGAAAACCCCTATTAAAGCCACTACTAATGCCAGCGCATGATAAGTTTTCAAGCAGGTCTGCTTAACAAGGAATTTGCGTATTACATGAGTAGCCTGGCTTGATAGTTGACTAGGGAATTTGCAGAGGCAAAAATGTGATCTTACACCACTCTATTTTTTTTTTTCGTAAATCGTTTACCTTTGAACTGTGGAATTCCGTTGCCATAGCAACAGGAAGTAGGCCTCCGCTAGCGTATAGAGCGGAGCTGTGGGGACAGCGGCGAGGCAAGTCCATAAATTGCTGCCTCTAATGAAAACATTGTGCACAGGATGCAGGTAGAGATTTCAGGGAATAAATGAGTTGTGACACTCCCTTTGAAAATGAATGTCTCTGTCCAATGATTTGTTGGCACTTGGGAAGACTCTGCAAGTTTCCCAGTGATAAACTGAGGCCAGAGAGGGAAGGGCTCATGTTTAGTCAGGCACACATTTTACTTTATTGAAACCAAATGGGCTAAAGGAGCCCATGCACAGCTGGTTAGTGACCCGTGCTGTATTTTTTGTTTTCTTTTTTTACATCCAAATTATCCCTGATGATTGAATCATTATAATTGTTAAAACTAATCACTAAGGGAATACCATGTTTAGGTAAATGCTGTGTGATTTAACATTGCACTTTAATGCCATAATGAAAAGATTTAAGGATGGATCAAGAGTCGAGAATGAGCGTATCGCATTTTGGAGTTTGCACAGGTGTAGTCTTTAAGCGCAAAACCTGGAAATGCACAGAGCGCCCCTGATCTCCAACATCTTCCACAATTACAGCTCTTGTTTGTTTTCATGGAAACCTACCAGATGGAGTGGCAATCAACAAGAAAAGAGAAAAAGAGACCTCTCTAGAGATATGAAAAGAGTGCAGGGGAGATCTTAGATGTGGAACACACATTTTAGGCAGCTTTAGGCTGTCTGAACTCATTTCAAACGAGACTGCCAGAAACCCAGCATTTCCTCTGGTCTGGGCTTCCTTCCAAAGCTCCAACGTGAAGTGTAGAGGCAGTAAATTAATCACAAATGTATCTGAGGCCTCCTAGTTTATTGCTCACATTTACAGACGCATCTATTCACCGTGAATGTGAATGTTGACTGTATTTCCCTGATAGACTGATAAGTAGGAGGTTCCTGATGTTTCCGCATTATGTGCATGGATGCAGTTATCCACATGTCAAGTGTTAAGTGAGCTGTTGCTTCACAATCCTCTCCTCTCACGGCCCATTTTTCATGTGTTCGCTTATTAGCGCTTTGCTCTGTTAGACTGACAGCCATTTATGATAAACGGCGTGACTCAATAAACTTGGCTGTATCAACTGCTATCGGATCTGTATATACAGGAATATTTATACACCAGCTAATACAAATTAGCATGTTGACACGTTGGATTGTCACATCATTAAGCACAGAAGAAAGTTTATCTCTCTCAGTCTGGCATCATACGTCATGACTTCCTCAGGGGTCTTGAGTTTACTTTAGAAATATCATTGCTTCAGCTAGCGAGATGATGTGCAAATCAATTATGTTATAACAAACGACTGGCCAAATGTTTACCAGACTGGCCTAGCACATTTTTCACAATCAGTGTCTCGTTGTAGCTTGAATGGGAACCGTAAAAAAAAATCTAGTTCCTGTTCCTCCTAACGATTCCAGTTCCCTAATAGTTCCATTAGTGATACTTTTAGGGAATACATATTTTGGGGGAACAAATGCAGTTCTGTTGCCAGATGACTGGATAATTTCAAGAATTAATCATTTGAAAACTTTCATGTAAAGGGCCTTTACTTAGTTTCTTTTTATAAGACAAGCAGTACAAATGCAATGTTATTACTGCTCTTAACTGTAGACTATAATCAAATAGAAAACCTAAAAACAAAAGTATGCTAACATTCGCACAAATTCATTAATTTTTTTCGTTTGTTAGTTCAGCATTAAGGATAAATAATTACTAACAAAACTCTGACATGAACAGTGGTGGAAAGAGTACTGAAAAATTAAACTCAAGTAAAAGTACCACTACTTGCCCAAAAAGTAGTGCAAGTAGAGTTAAAGTATCTGTTGTGAATAGGGCTGTGACGGTAACGAATTTTCTGTTACCGCGGTGATGAAGCAAGAAATCATGCGGTATGTCGGTTAACCGCGCATATATATATATATATATATATATATATATATATATATATATATATATATATATATATATATATATATATATATATATATATATATAAATATATATATATATATATATATATATATATATATATATACACACACACACACTCATTATATACAGTGTTTCCTCTAGGATTTTTTCCAGCTGTGGCAGCAGGCCTTTTTTTACACAGATCTACCAACTACCTGTGGCGTTATTTGAATGACAAATGTCGTGAGCGCAGTATTAGAAGTCGAGATCGCATTTATGTAATAGCCTACAGCATGCGGATCTCTTTGCTTGTGCGCCGATTTTTTCTATATTTTGACTTATTTTAAGTAGGCTATATGCTATAGCATATAATAATTTTGTGTAAAGACATTTATAAAAACATGTAGCCAATATATCATAGGGGTTTGTGTAGCAGCAATTACAGTGGAGCATTAATTAAATCCTTTTTTCCCGTGGAGCGAAACAAACATTGCACAGTTGTGTAGCGGAGGGGGACGCACAAAAATATACAATTCATATATTTTCATCGGAAGAAAAATATTCTTTAAACGAATTTTGTTTTGTACAATTTGTTTTTACAATTTGATATATTAGCTACATGTTTTTATAAATGTCTTTACACAAAATTATTATATGCTATAGCCTATAGCCTACTTTAAATAAGTCAAAATATATGCGATTGTTGCCTCATCACCGTGGTCGCAGATGCGCGTCTGTTTATAGCTTCTGTAAAAAAAGACCCACATTTGACCAGCCTTTTAGCAAAGCCTATATTAATATACTGATATTCCTGTGCCCGTTTGACACTGTAAATTAAACTGAGGAGAGTCTAACTACTTCACAACACTCCGTCACCTGAACTCAGCGCGAGGGCGAAGGAGAAAAGTGCAGCGCTGAGGTAAAACTATATTCTCAAGTCATAATCTTTAAAATAATGACTTGTATTAAACATGTTGATAAAGGGATTGGGATATAGAAATTACAGCGGTGCGTTAAAAATGCTTATTTTCTGTGGAGCGATTGATTTGAGTTAGTAGGCCTGCTTTATTAAAATAAGCAGCATTGACACCTTCAAATGGTGTTAAACGTGTCACAAACTGTGTTTATAAAGTGTAATTCATCCAAAAATGTCATTTCTGTCTTCATGTAATGATGTATTTACGGTCGCGAAATCACACGTGAGCTGACCGCGAGCTGTTTGTTTACCACCGAGAAAGCGCATGTCATGCAAATGGCGAGTACTTTAGTGAACAGAACCTGCATAGGCTGTAAATAACAGGTAATATACAGTAGTTGTAAATAACATTCCGTTTGTTGCACAGAGCGATCATTTAAGGGCCGTACGGGAGGTTTGATTTGCATGTGTGTGTTCTTATTCTCACAGTGACAGCAGCCATGAGCCGCACTCGGAAGTGAAAGTGAAACCTGTGCGCACATCATTTATATGATAATATCGCATTTTAGAGTTATGATTACGACAAGCATTTGATATGTTTTTTTCTTTCATAGCAAACACAAAGTGTTGTGCATGAGAATACATGTTTACTGTGTCAGTATAACAACCCTAGCCTATATATAATGGAAATATAATGGTCTAATAATGTTGTCAATGACAGATGACAGGCACATGTCTTGAACATAATAAATCAACTTCAGAATTATAAATAGTTATATTCTGATGTCATCATTTTACTGTGAATTAACAAACAGGACATATTAAAAGTCTGTTCAAGTCCACCATAATGACTTTTTTTGCATTTTAAGCAACAGTAGAGCTACACATAGGCGTAATATTATTATTGTTTTACCATATGTTTTAGAATTAACAATAATAATAGGCTAATCATATTATTTTACATTTACAGAATCATGAGAAAACCGTGATCTTGATTTTAAGCAACAAAAATCGTGATTCACATTTTTGCCAGAATCGTGCAGCCCTAAGTGGACATGAACTACTGATATCAATGTGCGTCCATAACTACATACAGTTTTCCAAACATCTGAGCCATAGTTTTGGTTGTAGTGATTTTTAAAAAAAAAATTTTAAATGTTTTTAGGCCATTTTTTATGCCCAGTAATCTTTATTCAGCATTTTTTGACATCCTAATAAATCTTTGTAAAAATTTTGTGGCTTTTAATGCCTTCTGGATGTATCATGTGAAAAGTTTAGCAAAATTGACACAGAGAATTGTTTTGCAGAAAGGTAGTCACACTTTTCAAATGAGCCTGGGTTAAAGCAGTATATGTTTGATTCACTAAAGAGTCAATTTGTTCGTTTGGAAGTCACACTAGCTATGCTACATACAGTTGAAGTCGGAATTATTGGCCCCCCTTTAAATTCCTTTTTCTTTTTTAAATATTTCTCAAATGATGATTAAAAGAGCAAGGAAATTTTCACAGTATGTCTGATAATATTTTTTCTTCTGGTGAAAGTCTTATTTGTTTTATTTTGGCTAGAATAAAAGTTTTTTATTTTTTAATGCCATTTTAAGGTCAAAATTAATAGCCCCTTAAAGCTAATTTTTTTTCGATAGACTACAGAACAAACCATCGTTATACAATAACTTGCCTAATTACCCTAACCTGCCTAGTTAACCTAATTAACCTAGTTAAGCTTTTAAATGTCACTTTAAGCTGTATGGAAGTGTCTTGAAAAATATCTAGTCAAATATTATTACCTGTCATCATGGCAAAGAGAAAATAAATCAGTTATTAGACATGAGTTATTAAAAGTATTAGGTTTAGAAATGTGTTGAAAAATGTGGGGGCTAATAATTCAGGGGGGCTAATAATTCTGACTTCAGTCGTTTGCACAGTTTAGTACTAAAACTCTGCACGTCATATGAACAGCATTCAATATATATTTTATTCATGTTTTTTTTTTTACATTTTTGAAAATGGTTTCTCCTGGAGTAATATTACAATTTCCGTTCATATCGTTAAAAAATGTTGTGTAAACGTTATTATTTTTTGTGTTTTTTAATATGTATATATTATACAGCAATAATAATTCAATAAAAACAATTATTGTCATAAATATAGACTTTGTTGCTGGCATGGAGTTAAATAATAAATCAGTTTATAAATCCAGACTTTTTTTTATATTGCAACAATTCTGAATAAGCTGTAGCTTGTTGTACTCATTGATTTGGTTTCTTTATCTGTTCATTTCCAGAGCCCAGTTCCTACAAAAGAAGGCACAAGCGCACAGAAGTGGAGGAGGTCCAGTGTGACATGCGAAAAAAGTGTGCCTTCTCCAAGATCCTCACCACCAAGAAGAACCTGGATCATGTCAACAAGATTCTGAAAGTCAAGAGGCTTCAGAGGCAGGCCAAGACTGGAAATAACATGGTGAAGAGACGCAGAGGAAGGCCAAGGAAGCAGCTGCTTTCTCTGGAGGAGGGATTGCTGGGTCAGATGCCAGTTCTAGAGAAGTGTGTGGACCTTCCTGGGAAGAGGAACCTTCACACCGGCCTGGTGCCTGCTCAGCTTGAGTTCTCCAATCACGACTCTATCACAGACGCCATCGAGTCAGTGGTAAACATGGCCAGATCCCAATTCAGCCCACAATCCATGCAGGGAGGCAAGAACTGGCAGAAAATTCAGCCCGAGCTCCAAGTGGAGCGTCCAAACCGCAAAGGAAAAGGGAACAGGAAAGAAGAAGCTAATCTGGCATCTCATTAGTGAGGTGATGACAGTGCACTGTGAGTTAGCCTTGTGCTTGGGTCTTGAGTATGGTTTCTCCAGTTCGTTTTGATTCTACTGACACATTTTAATGGGCATTCGCTGAGAACTTGGATCATGGTTGTGGTCTAAAGAGCTCTGCTTTCGGTTTGTACGATCCTATCCCTTTTTTTATTGTTGGTCTCGAGGAGACAAACTGAACATTTACTCTCCCAAAGCCCATAACAACAAGGATGTTGAAAATATGGCTATAGCTATAATCTACCAGCACATGTAAATGAACTTAAATGATGGTACTGTGCACTTTTTTTTTCCTTTTTCATTTTGCTCAAGCACAAAGCACAGATCTTCTGGCAGAGGTTGATTTTTCAAACAACAGGTCACTGGTAATTCACGCTTACATTTGCTTGCCTGTGTTCAGGTGTGTTTCAGGCATAAACCAATGGCAATACTTTTGGATGAAACTCTTTTCAGTGATGTTTTGATGGCTATAATTTCACTGTACATAGCAACATATCCTACTAACATTTCCAATTCAAAGTATTTTAGATCTACCTATACTGTCAGCATAACAAATCAAAAACAATATAAAGGTTGAAATGTTTAGTTCTGTTCATAACCAAATAGCAGTAGAAAGCTTGTTCAAATGGAGAAACATATTTAGTTGTGTAATCTTAACGAAGTGGAATCACTGCAGATCGAAAGCTTGTTTATGACAAAGGATATCAAAACACATCTCAATAGATCACAACAGGCTTGATGAAAAATGCTACGGTTGCATTTAATACCAACAAAGCACTTATTTCTTTTTTTCTAGAACAAGTTTTTTTTCTTTCCTCACAGTGTCAGTGTTGGTTTTCCACTTTAAGTAATAGTGAGCATCTGAATGATATTTTCAAGTTCTGACTGGAAAACAAGTTGTTATTCAGTCGCTTGACTCGCCTTCTCCAGAGTCTCTTTGAGAATGTGCCTGCTCTTGTTAACTAAACAATAAAATTATGTCTATATACCTGTCAGTATTAGATATCCACATGACCAAAGTTTCAGTGTAGTTGTGTATCATAGGATAGATTGGTTTCAGTTTAGCTGCTTGTGTATATTACAATGAATGGTGTGGTGGTGCGCTTATTTGTCAATTAGTCTGTCATTTGAATTGGAAAAATATACGAACCAGAATGTACACTGAAGTCTATTTCGAAGATTGTCCTGAACATAGGACATCACAAACTAATCAAATATATGTCCTACGCTGTTTTAGACAACAAGTTTGAATCAGGATAGATTTGAATGTGCTCCTAATTTAAATAGCTTTCCATTTGTTTTTGACTTTTTAGTTGTTCCATATATGTGCCTTATGTTTGTCTATAAATCCATAACATGTTCAGGTTCTGGGAACACTTGGGTTGTGTTTGCACTTGGCAGATTTGGTTCGATAACTTTGGTTCGAGTGCAGTTTTTCTGTTACAGTGGTTCATTTGAATCAGTGTAAGCACTGCCATCCGAACCATGGTACAAAACCACACAACAAACAAGCAGACCAAGACTATTGAAAAGATGGGTCTCTGTCTGGTTCCAAGTAAACAATTATGTGAGTGATGTAATCTGAACCTTACAAGTGAACTGAGTTTGTTGGGTCTTGGTCCACTTCCAAACAAACTCTGAAGCAGTTTGACTGAAATATGAACATGGCATGGACCAAAGACATGTAAGCAAGCCAGAAGCAGGCCATCATAGTCGCAATGTGGTCCATCCAATTCAATACTAATAAAATAAATGGCAGCTGTGGTTGCCAGAATTTTACAGTTAAAATTACAGTAGAAACAGTAAAAAAAATGTTATATATATAAATATATATGTATATAATGTTATAAATATATTAATACACCATTTTTTTGAATTATTAACATCAACACAGGTAACAAAAAACCAAAAGCAAGTGTTAATGAGATGGTTGCTCATCAATGCTCATCAAAAACAGTTTATCCACAAGCAGAGAAACAAACAGTTTAAAGCAGTGGTCTCAAACTTAACTCCTGGAGGGCCACAGCTCTGCATAGTTTAGCTACTACCACCTCCAACTCACACCTGCTTAATAGTCTCTTGTAGTCTTGATCGCCTTGATTAGTTGAATCAGCTGTGTTTGATTAGGGTTGGAGCAAAACTTTGCAGAGCTGTGGTCCTCTAGGAATCTTGAGACCCATGATTCAGAAGGTGTTACACCTTCATGGTAAAACACCCAACACTAAGGGCGCACTCACACTATGCTATCCGAACCATGGCCAGGAGCGTTTCCCAATTTGTTTGAGAAGTGTGAGTGCTCTGAATCGGGCTCAGGCATGGTTCAGTTGGCCAGCCCTGGCCCGGTTGAAAGAGGTGTGCTAAAGCACAGCTCACTTGGGCTTTGGCGCAGTACGCTTGTAGTATGAGTGCAAATCGCGCCTGTTTTTATATGGATTTAGTAATAATTCTTACTTTTTAATGAACGCAAACTGTCGTAGTTTATTAAAGACGCAAACCCCTCGCTGCACGTCAGCTGCACCTTCAAGAAACCTCCTAATATCTGCAGCACGAAGACTTTTATGATAATTTATGAGCGTCAAAAGTGGCTGATCTGTTCGACAAAGTGTTTGACTGCATGTTACTGCATCCCAAAAGACTAAAAATAATAAGAACGTTAAAACTAAAGTAATCTCCACTGTGCTGAGCGAGAGCGCTTCTCTTCATGTTAAACTTAACAGTCACATCATCGATGACGTAAGCGTTCTCAGGTCCGGTAGGTAAAAATGCACTGTGAGTGCAGGCCGAGGGGGAGAGGGGATGGGGGACAATCGTGCTCTGGCATGGTTCAAGGCAACTGTACCTAATATTAGTGCGCCCTAAAGTAATGCAGTAAACATTATTTATCGACATTAGATGTAACACAAATGTCGAATGTACATCACTGATGAAAAAAAAACCCTGGAAAACAGAAACAAAATAATATCTGTAAAAAAACTACACAAAAGTGTCAATTCACCATA
Organism: Danio aesculapii; assembly: GCF_903798145.1. Taxonomy (NCBI): domain Eukaryota; kingdom Metazoa; phylum Chordata; class Actinopteri; order Cypriniformes; family Danionidae; genus Danio; species Danio aesculapii. Next base: position 55,779,547 of record NC_079439.1, read on the forward strand.
TATATTAAGGAAACTTAATAGGGTAACAGAACTTTAGCCAGGTACCAGACTTTAAATTGTAGCAAGTTCATAGTTTTTTACTGTTAAAAACCTTTTTTACAGCGCAAGCATCGAAAAGTGCAAATTCTTTGTTTGTTGTGTATTTTTGGTCCATTCTTTAAAATGACAGTGTGAGTTTTAAGTTTATTTTGGAGCCGACCAAAAGACTACAAGTGTGAACACACCCTTAATGGCAGGATATCAACCTAGAATGTCATAATATAGTTTGCTCTGGTTGTAATATATTCATCTTTTTGATACAACTTGCTACAGTATAATAGGCTTCATTATGACTGTACTCTTATATACAGTTCAGTGACCAGACAGCATATCTAGTACATGTCAAAATGTCTCTATGACCGGGCCCATGCTGGGTTTTTGAAATGAATACATGCTTATTTACTATGCATCAGGTTATTGCTGTGAATCCATCGATTCTTTTGTAAGCTTTCTGTGAAATGAAGAAGTGGTCTTACAGAAATTGAAAATCTGAACAAATGAATAGTGCTAAAACTGACTATCATTTCTTTTGCAGCTGTCTAGGGGAGGGAAATCAGCCTCTGAGCAGTGCAGCCTTAATCAAATGTTCAATTCATCAAATTGTCCCCTGTAAATAGTCCATTAGTTGCTGTATAAGCTGCGTGAATCATGCCTAAGAATCATGTCAATGTGTTGCACTCACACAGCTGTCCGAAGCAGGATGCAAATAGAGGCTTGATATGCCATGTGGTGTTACGAACCATCGTGAAAACTTGCAGTGCATTAAAGCTAAAATAAATAATATATATATTTGCCGGCAGCTAATTTGCCTCAGCCAGTTGCACTGGACCTTTTGTAGGATGTGTGTCCATTTGCGCTGGTTTCGCTAAACACCTGCGAACGAACATTGCCAAAAATGTTGACCTTTTGTTAGTGCTTTAAGCACCGAAAGCTATGTTTTAAAACAAATGAAATGTACACCGTAGCAGTTTTCTGAAACATGATTATAGATGATTATAAACGTGGCTTTGGTAACAAGGCCTGGCAGCTCCAATTTGCTCGGCTTCTGTGCTTTTAAAATGCCAGATATATATTTTCTCCACCAGCTGATAAGTGGTGCCTTGTGAAGTTACGTGTATTTTTTTTATGTTCCTGCTACTAAACGACAATATTACAAAGGTCACCGAGAGAATGTCGCCCGCTCAGAGGTACTGTAGTATGGTATTTTTTGTTTGTATCGCTATTAATGAAGTTATAATACAAGTGAAGTGTTAATCGAAAGTAATATTCCTGACGAGAACACAACGGAAGCTCTTATCGCCACTCTTTACATCGGAATTCATACACACATGCGGTGTAATAACCATTTGATTTCTGCATGCTGATTTTGATTGTGTGCATACAACATTTTGAAGAAGACGAGAAGTATTTCGATTTGAATAAGATCTTATACATTGTTTGATATGTTTTTTGTAATGGATTTTAAATTCATAAAGCATTTTGTACATTGTAAGGATATTAAAAACAGCAAATAACGGACGTATATAGAAAAAGAATAAATACTGATATACACAAACATATGCATTGTACATAGAATGTACGTATACACGTTCATGTTTTGTGTACACGTTTATAAATACAAGTACTACGCTGTACATATGTACATACATGTAAGCTTGCATGTGTTTGGTCATGTTTGCCGTTCATGATCTTGTAGTTTTATTTTTTTATTTCTTCTTTTTCTTACTGTAAAGCTCATTTTTTTTGTGCAGCCATCTCCGGTGAGCAGTATTGAGCACTTCAAATACAGTCGATCTTGTTCATGTCATTCATTGTGCAAAAAATAATAAAATGAATTTATCGAGAACTCACTTCACTTTCTTTGCCTTCTTTGTGTGGTTGTCGACGCTCTAGTCATACTCAGCAGGCAGTTTGTATTAGTTAAAAAAAGTAACACCTTTAAGCATTACATCCTGTTTACTGCTCTCTTTTTTTTCAGTGCTTCCAGGTTCAAGAACTACTTTACCCGTTTTGCTGTGTGATGGATGGGGAATATTATCCTGCATGAAAATTGCTCTCTGATTGGGCAATGAAAGCAGAAAAGTGATCAGCATATCAGCGTCTGCTAAACATTTGCTTTCATTCTGTCATGTATCTGTACTAAGAGGCTCAACTCTTGTGGCAGAAAACAAAACCCTGAACCTATGACGTTTCACCGCCACCTTACACTTCAGTCTTTCCCCAATTTGACCCATTAGATCCAAATAAATTAAACACTGGACCAGTTCTCTGTACATACAACCAAGGTTATCATAAACTAAGACTAAAACACAGTCAAAAAAACTTTATGTTAACTGAAATAAAAGAAAAGAAATGAAGAATAAATGAACAACAAAATTCAAGTCAAAAACTGAGATAAAATAATATTTAGCAAAAATATATAAGCAGTTATTCTGTGGCAGAAAATCTGACCTGTGGCTGTTTAGGTAACTACCTGTATATGACGCTTTTATAGATAAACACACCAATCAAATGCATGATTATTTACATCTTTTCTAGTTAGAAATAAAACACGTGTTCTAACTTTTCAGAATTTGCCAAAAAATGTAATCCAGGCATATTTAGCCACATGCATAATGAGGAAGTTTGTCTTAATTCTTCCAGGTTTTTACTTTGATTTGTTTGTTTGTTGCATTTGTGTGGGTTTTGGTTAAGTGTCTGCTCAAACAGTTATTTTATTTATTTGCTGATAAATTAGTATGACTCAAACTAAAGCTAAATATATTCAAACTAAATAGAAATGTGTACACAAAACTAAACTGAAATGAAATGAACAGAAAATGCAAAAATAGCAGAAAAACTAACCAAGCTACTCAGGAAAGGTCAGTCTGACCTAATTGTTTTTTTTAGTAAGCGACCTTACATTGTACAGAAGCAATATTCTAAAGAAGCAACTTCTCTTGATGTTTATGAAAGGGTCCTTCATCCCACTTTGACCTTCGTCGGACAACCTGCTGTTGAAAGATTTCAGTCACTTTAGAAATTAAAAAACAATTACCTGCAAGTTCCAGACTAACACCAATAGTTGAGAAAGTTCAAGGGCAGTATATGGGCCCTATCATACAACCGGCGCAAGACGTGTTTCCACGATGTGTTGCTATTTTCAGACCAACACAACCTTAATTTTCCCGTTTTCCACCACATTGTTTAAATAGCAAATCCATTTGCACCACTTTGTGGACTCATGGGTGTTCTGGTCTAAAACAGAGGCATGTTTAGGTGCATTGTTGGCACGTTGCTATATTGAAGAACTAAAATATACGGTTCAATAGACCAGCAGAAAGCAGGTCTAAAGTCTAGCGCAGAGCACGTTAGTTGTGCACCTCGCTTAAACATTGCTTAAAACAAGCAGGATGTACAGCAGTATGCAAATATCATTACAAATGAAAAAGAATTAAAGGAATGAGTAGTATTTATTTTATGCATATTTATATTTGTTTTATTAAAAACAAGTTTAGATTTGTTCACCTGTCAGGTTTTGGACCATGTGGGGCACAGGAAATGTGTTTGGATAGTTTTTTCACCACATTTCGTTATTATTGTTCATTTATTTGCTGGGAATTAGAACTGAATTTAGAAATAGTTTTGAAACAAATCTTTGCACGTAACAAACTAAATTAATTATGTAGGCTAATGGATGTCTTCAGGGGAGTGCGTACAACATGTTTTCTTATCCACAAAAGAGAGAAAGTGAAAGAGAAATTAAAGAGGCTGAATGGAGGGGGCTCATTCTTTATCCTTGCACTACATATAATCTGTTTATCTGTTTTCTTGCTAGTGAAGCGTTCAGTTTTTACACTTACAAAGTCTGTTATGTAAATAGCAAATGTGCCATGGCACGACGCAACTAACTCCGAAATGGACTGGGAGATGAGACTCTGATTGGTTTATGCTCAAAACACACCTATAACTCATTAAGAGAATAAGCACAACCCTGTTAGACCATGGACTACACAGAGCGTATTTTTCCGTCCTTAAAATAGCAAGTGTATTCGAACATGCCTTCAATGCTTTTGTACCCTGAGCTTTAGACTTTGCGCCTAGATCATTAAAATAGAGCCCTGTGTGTTTTATGCTGTGCTTCAGAATATAGGCTATATGTAACTCATGAGATATGCTTAAAAATTGCTCTTTTCTGCTAGCATAACTTCAAATAGGACTAACCTGGACAAAAATAGGACAAAATAAGAATTTGGGACATGGTTTAGTAATTATTATAATAGCAGGTGCTTTTACTTAGCACAGAACTGCAAATTTACATTTAAATGTCAAAAACACCACAATCAAAGTGTATGTGTGTGCAGATGCTGTTGATGGGTCGTCTTCCAAACCTGTAATTGGTGTCAATGTGCAGTTTAGCAGAGGGAATCCCCGCTCATCAGCCTCATACAGTCGCTCTCGTCGCTGCATTATTACAACACTGCACAGTAGAGATAAACGGATTGGCCCGAATCGCTGCCGTTGGTTGGTGAAGGCAAACTGAAAAGCATCTAACCATAGGCCTGTGCCTCTGTAAAAATTCCTGTTGCCATGGCAGCTGGGTGAACTGCCCAAATATTCCAGCGCACTGCTTGGCTTGAATAAAATGTCTCAAGTCGGGCTGGTGGATGCGCACGTCTGCAGCTTCCTCAACATTATGTGTAGTGCGGAAAATGTGAGAGAGTGTAATTTCTGCTGAAAAGTCATAATTGTTGTTTGGAATGGAAAACAGATGACGGGCTCTGGCTATTAGAGGTAATGGGGTGCAGATGATAACGAGGGTTGTTTGTGTGAATCATGTTGGCGTGACTCATCTGTGGCACTGCCGCTATGCGTGCATCGCTCTCAGCGTGCCCATGTTGGCCCTCATTATCTGAGCTGGGACTTGACATACCTATAAAAAGAGGAAATAAACAAGCCAATGTCATTTGCCTTCTCCTAACTGTACTTCAACTGCTGTCAACATCTTGACATCAACAGTGCCCAAAAATGTCTGCCTAGTCTGAAATGTTTGCTGTTGTGAGCTTTCTGACCACAGATAGGCTGATTTATTTCTTCCATCTAATCTATTTAGGGTAAAAAAAAAACATTTTAAAAGCAATTAATGTATGTAATTGTCAATGTTTATGTTTTTATTTATTACTTTTTTGGAAGGATTGACCTTATTTTTCACTTATGAGTGTGTTCCACCATTAGATTTTTTTGGCTTGAGACTTCCATTCTCATTCACTCCCATTGATATTTAGATATTAAAAACAGTATGTTATTGTTACGCTGGTAGACAAGGACGGTTATCGTTTATCAGTTTTATTCAAAAACAAAAGTCACTTAATCAAAGTGAGGAAGCAAAAGAGTGGTGTTAATGCTGTAGCGATCTTCTTACACAGCATAACAATGTAAACATCTGATGTTATCGATCTCACATATAGTTCGCTCTTAGGAACATCAGCAGGTGAGTATACAGACACACAGTTCATCAAGTCAATGGCAGATCTTCTAGTAAACACTATGTAAATGTAAGCACTTTCCTTGATCAGTGTGAAGGATCCGTAGGGATGGCTGACGTGAAACTGATGTTTTGACACAGTGTCGAGATCCCGAAGCGCAACTGTTTTGAAACACTGCACCGAAGCATGATCCAAAACACCCAGGTCACGTGACTAAAGTGTTTTGAAAAACCTGGTCACGTGACTAAAGCGATTCAAATCATCAGGCATTTCAGAAGTGGTTTGAGACCTGGAAATTCTGCATTTGACTGACAGAGTCGCTTTAACTTCTTACGTCTCACATGGCCTAGTAGACCGTGTGTGTGGACTTTGTTACTATGCTTCAATTAACTTTTGAGTTCGAATCCCGACTTGTACAAATACTCCGAAATCATGATTTTATTTATTTGAATCATGTTACTGTTTTATGGTGTAGTCTAGATAGGATACAGCTGCGGATATGCCATCAATTTAGCATAATTTTTGTAACACTGTAAAGCAATAATTAATATTTTTACAGTATTGTGATGGTTGGGTTTAGGGTAGACATCAATAAAAAACAATTTGAAATTTAATGAATAATATAAATAATTCTTGTTAACTTCTGGCCACAACCGTCTCTGATCTAGCAACAACCTTGTTTTATGAACAAAACAAGACATAATTATTCACAAAGTGTTTATTCTGATGTCAGACCAATGTTGAAACAAAACGATACAAGAATAAAGCGTTTCAAACTGATATTAAAGCATTTCAAAATAGCTGTACCAGCCTGGATTCGAACCCACTATCACTGTACGGTGGTCAGAAATGCTAACCACTCCACTAAATCACTTTAAAGTTTAACTCTACAAAGTGGGTTTAATACCTCAATAAGCTTAACTGTTCTTTGCTGAAGCTGTTCCAGTGCAATACGTAAAAAATGACCACTAGGTGTCACTGTAGAGTGGAGTTTCGAAACATTTTGAAGCTTCAACACATTTGTTTCGACTGTTTTATTATTTCATGAAGCCTCGCTTTGCCCACCACTAAGGATCCGAAGGCACAATAGGAACACACAGTTCATCAGATAGATGGCAGATAGAAACACCAGATAAGTGAATATACACTTCCCTTGATCAGTGTGAAGGACTCGAAGACTCATAAGGAACATGGAAGAAGGGGAGAAGATGAAGGAGCGAAGATGAGGACAACCATCCGACTTCAATATCAGCCGATGACTGAGAGAATAAGGTGAGCTTTTAAAGTGTTCTTTGATGAGGGGAACAGGTGCAGGTAAGTAGAATGCCGGTGAGGGTTCACGGGATTGGATGGAGGTGGTTTGTAAGGGAGAGTGATGATTGGGTGAGCAGGAACGAGCCGAGGATGTGAAAGCTATGTTGCTTGATGTAGCAAACTGATATTTTCTTAGTATAGTTTGTCCATTTTCTGGCTTTTATTATCCCTAGTTATTTCTCCCATTGGCAACTCAATCGGAAGTTCCAAAACAATCGCAAAAAAACAAAACAAAAAAACCAAGTAAACGTCTGCATTGCAGAATTAGGTCAATTAAATAAAATAAAAATCTCTTTCCTATGGTAAAAAATCAGGGCACTTTTTGTATTCAATCCTTGACTGTGAATGGTCAAAGACTGCTAGTTTATTGTTAAACAGACTGCAATACCACAGCCATACGTAGGCCTACTAATACTGTACATTTTCATTAAAAGTGTATATTTTATTAATTTATTTACTTTATTAATTACTTCATTAATGTCTGTTTAGGCCTTTCACACACACTGAGTCAGTGGTTTTAGTCAAGAAAATCGTGACTGTTTGAAAACGCTAATGTGAATTGAAATCACAATTTTTGCATGTGGACTATGAGAAGAGAGGCTTTCGAAAACCATAGCACATTTTTTTTGCAATGTGAAGCAGTCATGTGATCAATCGGCAACGATGGTGGACAACGGAGGTGGTGTTGTGCTGCTTCACCTTCATCTTTGTGTTTGTTTGTTTGTTTGCTTAAAGATTGCATAAACCAGAAGTTGCTGAAACTTTTATTACAGTATGTTACTTCCAGCTGAAATTGAATATTGAGTAGGGGGCAGGGCTTTTTCATGCATCATTCTCTCATAGCAAACTAATGGTAAAGAGGCATGGTTAAGAATATTGTGGCTAAAGCCGTCAAACTGCCATTCCAAACGGGGATGCAAGTAACCAGACTTTGTAGATTTATTCATTAATTCATTCTCCTTCGGCTTATACCCTTTATTTTATAAGGGGTTGCCAAAGCGGAATGAACCGCCAACTTATCCAGCATATGTTTTACACAGCGGATGCCCTTCCAGTTGCAGCCCAGTACTGGGAAACACCCATACACACTCATACACTACGGCCAATTTAGTTTATTCAATTCACCTTTATCACATGTCTTTGGACTGTGGGGGAAAACAGAGCACCTGGAGGAAACCCACACCAACATGGAGCGAACATGCAAACTCCACACAGAAACGCCAACAGACCCATCTGGGACTTGAACCAGCAACCTTTGAGGCAACGGTGCTAACCACTGAGCCACCGTGCCGCCCCCACTTTGAAGATTACCAAAACAAACTTCTTTTTTTTTAGTTGATTAACTTGCATGGATTAATTTCACCAAAAGAGTGACAATGTGCACTAGCAAAATAAACAGTAAATTTTGATTTCACACAGACTTAACAAAACTCAGTAGCTTGCCTTTGCCAAATTATGATCGATTCATGTGGAAGAATGTCAGTCTTGTTTCCTTTAAATATTCTCTGATAAATTTGGTTGTTAGGCTATGATGGAAATTTGTATTTTGTTCCAAATCCAAGACGTTTGTTTAGCCTTAAATTGTGCATAGGCTACATGTCTAATTGGGGTAGTTTATAAGATATGGCATTACAATTTCTATTTGATTGAAATATTTAAAAAATTTGAACATGCTTTTTTGGTTGTGTAATATGGATTGAGATATGTGAAACATTGTGGAAAAGCTGTGTTTAAATGCAAATGCAATAGCGTAAACGGATCCTGTGTGTGTGGCGCGGGACGCTGCTTTTTATGATTGGCAGCTGGCAGGGCAGCAGCTGCGGTTGCTACGGTGACAGGCTGACTTGCAGCAGTTTGGATGGCGAATGAAGCTGTTAGTGTTTGCAGGAGGAGGACGTGACGAGGGTTTTAAAACACACTCACGCTTTGCTGATTTACATGTCAGAGGATCATACTGTCTCTCTTTCCCCTGGGAAACCTAGAGTCACAGGGATGAACGCTCTTCGTGCTCTTGCAGGAAGATGAAGTGCGAAGATGGATGAGATCAAAGGTGCACGATCATGATAGAAACCAGAGCATCAGATTTCAAACTAGCAAATTAGACCCCAGACACAGTTTTGCAAGACCCAACAAATGTTAATATTTTATACTGAAGTCTAATAAATTCATTCATACATTCATTTTCTTTTCGGCTTAGTCCCTTTATTAATCCAGGGTCACCACAGCGGAATGAACCGCCAACTTATCCAGCACATGTTTTACGCAGCAGATGCCCTTCCAGCTGCAACCCATCTCTGGGAAACATCCATACACACTCACTCACACACTACAGACAATTTAGCCTACCCAATTCTTTTGTACCGCATGTTTTTGGACTGTGGGGGAAACCAGAGCACCTGGAGAAAACCCACACGGATGCAGAGATAACATGCAAACTCCACACAGAAACGGCAACTTACCTAGCCGAGGTTCGAACCAGCGACCTTCTTGCTGTGAGGCGACAGCACTACTTACTGCACCACCGTCACCCTGTATAATAAACTCATTTAATAAATAGAAGAAAAAAAGTACTTGATTTAATTGCAAGTTTCTGTTTATATATATATATATATATATATATATATATATATATATATATATATATATATATATATATATATATATATATATATATATATATATATATATATATATATATATAGTCACAATTATTAGCCCCCCTGAATTAGTAGCCCCCCTGTTTATGTTATTCCCCGATTTCTGTTTAACGGAGAGCAGATTTTTTCAACACATTTCTAAACATAATAGTTTTAATAACTCATGTCTAATAAGTGATTTATTTTATCTTTGGCATGATGACAGTAAATTATATTTGACTAGATATTTTTCAAGACACTTCTATACAGCTTAAAGTGAAATTTAAAGGCTTCACTAGGTTAATTAGGTTAAATAGGCAGGATATGGTAATTAGGCAAGTTATTGTAAAACGATGGTCTGTTCTGTAGACTAATGAAAACATACATAGCTTAAAGGGGCTAATAATTTTGACCCTAAAATGTTTTTTTTTATTGAAAACTGCTTTTATTCTAGCCAAAATAAAAGAAATAAGACATTCTCCAGAAGAAAAAAACATTATCATACATACTGTGAAAATTTCCTTGCTGTTTTAAACATCAATTGGGAAATATTAAAAAATTAAAAGGGGGGCTAACAATTCTGACTGTATATATATAATTCAACTGTATATATATATATATATATATATATATATATATATATATATATATATATATATATATATATATATATATATATATATATATATATATATAGATAGAGAGAGAGAGAGAGAGAGAGAGAGAGAGAGAGAGAGAGAGAGAGAGAGAGAGAGACGTGCAGTACCACACTTTGGTCAGCAGGTGGAGTAAGATCTGCACATGTGCACCAAAAGGTTTTGACATTGACATTTGGCATTGAATGGGATTCAAACTGGCTATTTCACAATGCAAACCAGAAAAATAAGCAAACAATTTTCATTTTGTGGACACACAGGTAAGATATTAAATGTTTTATACATGTATATTATTATGTTGAATCAAAAAAGGATGTGTTGTGTGTGTTATGTCACTTCATAATGTTGCCATTTTTCTTGTGTGGTTTTCAGATTGTTGCTAATGTTAAAAGCTCTAACGTTATTTTTTCACTCGGTTGTGGTATTTTACTTGTTGAACACTGATAATGTTGAAATTCTATCACACAAAGATCTCAGATACATTAAATTGCAAACTTTAGGAAGGAGTTTGGAAGACTCTCCATTTATGTAAACTTAAACCACTTACAATATGTGTTACATGTTCTTATTTATTGGCAGGCCCAAATAAAACCTGATAATGAGTATATCAGATGCTGCCATCCAAAGTTGCAAGTTAGGGTTAGAGTTAAGGTTACAGTTAGTGTTAGGGTTACAGGCAGTGTTAGGGTTGCAATTTAGGGTTAGGGTAAGAGTTAGGGTTACAGTTAGTGTTAGGTTTACAGTTAGGTTTTGGATATTTACAACGACTCTCCCATGTTTCATCATCCGCATTCAGCAAGATAGGAAGACCGAGGAAATGCACTGGCCCACACTTGTTAGACTCTTATCTGGAATCTCGATCTGGCATCCTGTCTAGGATACCGAGCCTATATGTAGGGTTAGGGTTAGGGTAAGGTTTTGGATATTTACAACGACTCCCCCATGCTTCAGCATCCGCAGTCAGCAAGATAGGAAGACAGAGGAAATGCATTGGTCCATGCCTGTTAGACTCTTATCACCTGGAATCTCAATCTGGCATCCTGTTTAGCATACCCAGCCTATTTCTGTAGGGTTATGGGCTGTCAAAATGTCTCCGGATCAGAATCTAAAAATGTTCTATAAAAATTAGGGCTGGATTACAAGCAAGTGCTCTCTGACTAAGATTATGGAAGAATTCCACCCAATTCTACCACGAGGGAAAATTTTGAGACCCCATCTTCCGTAAACCTAACATCGGCCTTCCTCTGGCTGGATGTCGGGGCTGTGGGGGTGAAGTTGATCTTAATCATCCATAAACTATTTTTGCCGAGCCCCAAATTTCTTGTCATTTATCTAAGGGCGTACTTAGACCATGTACAGTTTCCTTGAACCGGGCCAAAGCACGCTTGTCCCCCCTCCCGTCTCCCCCGACGGCCCGCACTCACATTACATTCGGGCCTGGGCACGCTTACATCATCGATGATGCACTGATCAGAAGCGCTCTCGCTCAGCACAGTGGAAATTTCTTCAGTTATATCGTTGTTTAAGTCCTTTGATATGCAGCCACATGCAGTCAAATATATCGCCGAACAGATCAGCCACAGTTCTCGTGCTGCAGGAATTATGAGGTTTGCTGAAGGTGCGGAGCTTTCGTGCAGTGAGAGTTTGCGTTCATTGAACAGTAAGTATGATTAATAAACGCATATGAAACAGTCCCTTAAAAGTCACGTCTCACTTTCAGTTTCGGGCTTTGCCGCGTTTTGCACTCACACACAAGCGTACCGCGCCAAATCCCAAGTGAACCGGGCTCTGGCACACCTCTTCCAACCGTGCCCAGGCCCGGCCAAGTGAACCGTGCCTGAGCCCGATTCAGAGCACTCACACTTCTCAAACGATCCGGGAAACGGGCCTGGGCACGGTTCAGATAGCATAGTGTGAGTAGGTTCTATGTGTTGGGTTAGGGTTAGGGTTAAGGTTAGGGTTACAGTTAGGGTCAGCGTTAGGGTTAGGGTTACGGTTAGGGTTACAGTTACAGTTAGGGTTAGGATTACAGTTAGGGTTAGGGCTCGTGTTAGGCTTACAGTTAGGGTTAGGGTTGCAGTTAGGGTTACAGTTATGGTTACAGTTAGGGTTAGTGTTAGGGTTACAGTTAGGGTTACAGTTAGGGTTAGTGTTAGGGTTACAGTTAGGGTTATGTTTAGGGTCAGGTTAGGTTAGGTTAGGGTAACTAATAAGCGACCTAAATTCTTTCCTGTTTTCCCAACACAAAACATTGGGTGAGACCCAACATTTTTTACAGTGAGCTGTAAATTGTTGGTATGTCACCATGATTATATTTTTTATGTTTATAAACTAATAATTTTTCCCTTAAATAAAAATCGGTCACTCACTCGCTGTCTTATGGATTAGTCCTCATGTACCCTGGCACATGTTTTATGTGGCGGATGCCCTTCCAGCCACAACACAGCAAGAGTACACTAACTTGTGAACCCCAGTGCTGGGAAACACCCATACACTTTCATTAACACACATTTTTACACTACTGCCAATTTTGTTTTTTTAGTTAAAAAAAATAATACAAAATCTGAGGACTGACAAAATCTACTCCTTCAAATTTTTCAAAGATCTTTGAATCTTTCAGCTTTCTGACTATGTAAGAAACGGCTTCTTTAGGAGCCATCAATCATACTTGAACTCTTTTCCTTGTACCATTTTTCCTTCAAGACACTGTGAACTTAAGATTTACTTTCTTGTAACCTAGATTTTTTTCCCCCAGTGTTTCTCCACAGTGACTCCAAGTCTTTGATTGCTCTTCCCAAGAGCTGCTTACAGGAAAGCTCTCCCTGCAGAGACTCAGGTTACTGTTTAGTAGAAAGGCGCTTTTATTCACAGTAATTAGTGAGGCGAACTCAAGGCTTGGAGCATAGCACGCAAGTCTCTTTCTCCGGCTCGTTCTTTCCAAACATACCAAAAGGATCTGAAAGGTTAGGTCCTCAGATGCAGAGGTGAGACATTTTTCCTACGGCACAGCTCTTAAAACATTATAACTACACTGTTATGGTAGTGTCGCATGTCTGTTTTGTTTTGGAAACACTTCACTCTCCCAGCTTTTCCAGACATTATTGTGGGACTTGCTCTGACAAAAAAAAATAAAAATAAAAATTAGATCACTATAATGAAAACTGTTATTAGTATGTAATACAGTACTTGCCAGTAGGTGGCAGCATTACCCATTATATTTTATAATCAAATGAAATAAAGTCATTATTTGTATTTACATCAAAAGCACAGCAAGTATTTGCATATGTGTGATGTTTTTTTGTGTTCAAGTAATGCAGGACACATCCACCTACTAATCTAGTGTGAGTGACATCTTCATGCACAAAAATATTTTATTTCTTTCTGTTATTATGCAAAATTCCAAATGGCTTATTTCACCTCCGAAAGACAATTTGGGAAGTGTGACGACAGTCAAAATTGTTTAATTGGTCTCCACCCATGGGACAGCAAAAAGGAAATGGATGAGAGTATAAAGGAAGAGGAGGAGAGTTGAAGAGGGGCATTATGTGGTGTGCGGAAGAAAGTGAAGTTGGCTGAACTGTTGCAGTGCGATGGAACCAGTAGAGAAACCGGGTCAAGACGGGAAGACTAAACTTAACAACTGGCTGTGAGAAAATAAAATAAAAGCGAAAGTACGTAACGAATCAACAGAACAAAGGCTGCTGTCTTGTTACTGAAGTGCACTGTGTCCTGAATAAAATAAACTTACCAATTTATCTGCTAGGCACCCATGGCTGCTACTCATCGGCTGGGTTCATCGACGCACTCATCCTTCGCGTCCACACATCCACATTCGACATTCCCCTCTCCTTTGCCTTGTCTCCTCCGCTCTGTGGGTAAGAAGCAAAAGTTTTTATTTTGTTTTCTTTGCCCAAATTCGCATTTTATTTTTTCTTGTTTTGTTTTCTCCCCTTGCTACTACTATTATTATTATTTCCCTCAGTTTTCAAATTCTGGCACGAATCCGCTGGCCTGAAAATCATATGCATTTTTTTCCTTTTGTTGTGTGTGTAAAATGTAAAGTATTTTTATTTTTGATGAATAAAGACTTTATTTAGACAAATGCAGCAATTGTCTGGGTTTGTTCTGGTTTTCATTGTTTATTATTTTGTTTAATAATTGTAACTGGTTGAGCTAGCCGTGCTATATTTTCTTTAACAGGTATCTTGACAGATATTCTGTCTGGCGCCCAAGATTAATAGTTTGAAAAACGAGTGATAATTTTTGCTATTTTTTGGGGGGAAGATCACTGTTCCCACACCACCGTTACAGAAGGCTGCATATCAAACCACTAAAACAATATAACTAAAGAAATCTCCACTGTGCTGAGCGAGAGCGCTTCCTGAACAGCGCATCATCGATAACGTAAGCATGCCCAGGCCTGTATGTAATGTGAGTGCGGGCTGTCGGGGGAGACAAGAGGAGGGACAAGCGTGCAGTGTGAGTACGCCCTTAATGGAATGAGTGACGTCACTGTGACGGGTAGGGAAAGGGGTGGGTTTAGGTGAGTGTATTAAAAAGCATTGGATGCAGCTCAGATTGCACTGCACCAAGTCTGCATCCAGATCCCTCTCAAAACCGCACATTAGCCCAAACTATTTTTTTACGTTGCAGCTCAAAGTTTATTAATGTTGTTGTTGTTGTCGTTGTTGTTTAAAATGTACTATTAAGTCGACAAACTAATGTCGACAAAATTGGCCCCATTTAACCCTGAATTAAAAAACTAATTCTATACTATTTATTTATTAAAACATTCTTTAAACAAAATAACAAATATAAATATATATTTTACTAAGAGAAAAATATTTATTTATATATTTTTGTTAACCATTTACATGCTGAATTTGAACAATAAATAATGCACAACAATAATGTATAATGATGTTCACATCTTCACATTTTTGCTGTAATTATTTTACTTACTATTTTTCATATAAAAGTAATTTATTAACCAATAACAATACATAATGCACAATATATGACTGAAATTGCTATATAAATATATAAATATAAAGTGATGCAGTGGCACAGTAGGTAGTGCTGTCCCCTTACAGCAAGAAGGTCGCTGGTTCGAGCCTCGGCTCGGTCAATTGCCGTTTCTGTGTGGAGTTTGCATGTTCTACCCTGCGTTTACGTGGGTTTCCTCGGGGTGCTCCGGTTCCCCCACAGTCCAAAGACATGCGGTACAGGTGAATTGGGTAGGTTAAATTTTCCATAGTGTGTGAGTGTGAATGAGTGTGTATGGATGGTTCCCAGAGATGGGTTGCAGCTGGAAGGGCATCCGCTGCGTAAACATGTGCTGGATAAGTTTGAGGTTCATTCCACTGCGGTAACCCTGATGAGTGAAAGGACTAAGCCGAAGGAAAATTAATATATAAAAAGCTTCACATTTTGTTTTGTTTTTTTAATATTCCAAAGTTCATTCACCTTCATTTTTTTTTCAAGCAAAGGATGCACTAAAATATTTTTGAGCTCATTTGAGCTTAATTTGTTTTGAACCTAAAATATCCTTTGAAAATGCAATAAAAGTGCTTAAGAAACATGAGGAACTAAAAAAGGAAAAAACAAATAAACATGTAACCTGAACCCTTAAACCTGTCTGATACAAAGTCTTCTGTCCACCCATCAGAGCCTCAGAATTGTTTTTTATTCATACCCAAACTCTACCTGACTGTTCACAGCTGGTTTCATTTTCCCACTCCTTGAGAAACTGCACTCCTGTGCCCCAGCAATAGCACGTTTATTGTAAACATATAATTTCATAGTGAAAGCAGCTCAGGTTGTTGGCTGTTTGCCGCCATTTCATTTAGAGTAAAAACTGGGGAAGTTGCCAACATCTGCTCTATGTCAATGTTAAGGGTTTCTAACCATTTGCCCCTCAAACTGCCAGTGTGACGAGACAACGCTGATTTTTGTGATTAATCAAGGCAAGGCATTAATTGTGAAGGCCATGTCAAGCAGGTCAGATTAGAAGGTGTAGTGGTCTCATAAGTGTTTATTCATTGTAGAATCGCATGAGACAGTGAGTCAAATGACATTTAGCAATGCTGCTTTCATTGAACATCTATATAATATGTGAAGCATTTAACGCATAAGAAAATATTAATTTGTCAATTTTCCTTCAGCATAATCCCTGATTTATCAGGGTTCACCACAGTGGAATGAACCGCTAATTACTCTGGCCATATATTCTATTCAACTGATGTCCTCAAAAGAAAATATTTTGAACTTTTAATCAATTAAAGTGTAAAAATGTGTTTAGAATATTTTACCCATCCTTTAAATCTAAATTTGAATCTTTTTCTCATCCTAAACTTGACGGTAAATGAATTCAACTTCTTCTAAAATGTATTTTGTGTTCCTTACAAATAAATATGACGAATTATAATTATTACTAGTATTTTATGCGATCTGGTTGCTTTGTAAATTCATGTCAGGTAAGGTTTGCAACCCATCTGATCTTACAGAGGCTCACTTGGCGGCTATCTTTGGAACGTCTCTTACATAAAATTTTCAAAATTGTTTGCCAAGCTACGATTACTATCATTACGAATCAGCAATAAAATTAAACCTATTGTACTGCTGTGTTAGTTACACATTATCATCCTCAGAATCTTCTACTTCGTTTAATTACTGATCTTCAGAAGTAATTCACAACTTAGTCTTGATAGCAAATCACCTCCAGAAACGATGCAACTCTTTGTTTATAAGTTTGTGGGTGTTTGAGTAGTTGCTGTTATGTGATGTCTGTTTGACAGGACGGACTGTACCTCGCGTTCATTTCATACAGACTACAAAAAAAAACTTTATTGTTTTTTGTAGTATATAAAACCAATAATACTTTACAGTATAGTTGCTTCATAAAAGTACAGATTTCAAGCTTTACCTGGATATATTTCTTATGTCTGCGGAGCAAGTATTCGCTGAGATTCCAGTGTGTTTGTTGACCACAAAAACTGTTGTAAAAGCACATGTCTGGTCAGAGCTTAGGTCAGTCAATATTGATCGATGATTGGCTCCTATACTGGTAGGTCAGGCTTCATTTGCCATATTGACCGTTACAATTTTCCCTATTCAAAACTATACAAGTGACATGTCTTTGGTTAGATATAGATATTTACTGGGATGTTGAAGCTTTAAAGACAATTGTCACAATGTCGCAGTGTTAAAATGAACAATGTAAAAGCAACCTATTGCGTCAGCTGTCATACATTTTGTTGTTGTTCTTTTGTACATCAGTAAATTCTGAAAAGGAATATTGTCGGCATAATGACTGTTGAGGGATTTTAAACAAATAGTCTCTTATAGTCAGTTGACAAGCAAACAGCAGATGTGTTTTCAGAGATGTCATGCTATAAGACAGTGAAGTGTGGAGAGAACATCAATATGTGTTTCTCCTAAAAACAAAATGGACTTAAAACATTTAATTATACATTAATCTTTCAATGTAGCATGTGGAGAAAATCTGTGTTGCAGTTCAACATTTATGACTCTTTCAGACCAACACAAAAACTACAATATTAAAGATATAGTTTAAAGGATTGCATTAATGAAACATTATCAGATAATGAATGATATAACATGAACAGCTGTACTATAGCGTGCAGCAGGCTTGTGGAAATGAAAATGTATTCATATAATAAATCCGTTAAACTAATAAGCCATTAAAGACAGACCAGGATGTAAATCAGTTGTATATGTTTTTGTTTAATCATTTTTTTTCTAATTAATTTTGCTTATTTTTTTTAAACAATGATTTAATAGTAAATTTGTCACCCATGATGCTGTACAAAAATTTTCACCAATCAGAAAATCACAGCAAGCACCTACTCACAAGTAGCACAGCAATGATGCAAATAACATCTCCCTATATTCTCAAAATACCTAATTATTTACTTATAAATGCATATTTCATTATATTATTTATTAAAATATATTTATACTCTCAAAATACAGCAACAACTTTACATGATTTTTAGTTTATTATTTTTTAATTCATTTTAATCAGTCATTTTTTTTTGGACATCTGTAGTACTTCATGAGATTGTAGTTCTTTCTGTCATTAAAACTCACATCTTTGAATTTTGAATGTTTTAAAAAAAAATTGTTTACATGTCTTTGAATATTATTCATTCATTCATTTTTCTTTGGCTAAGACTAAGAGATCACCACAGCAAATGAACCGTCAATTATTCTCAGCATATGTTTTACGCGGCGCTTGCCCTTCCAGCTGCATCGCATTACTGGGAAACACCCGTACACTCTCACATTGCACACGCATTCATACACTACAGCCAATCTAGTTAATTCAATTCACCTAGAGCACATGTCCTTGAATGGCGGGGGAAACCAGAGCACCCAGAGGAAACCCACGCCAGCATGGGGAAACATGCAAACCCTACACAGAAATGCCAACTCGAACCTGCGACCTTCTTGCTGTGAGGAGACAGTTCTAACCACTGAGCCCAGTGTCCTTCTCTTTGAATATTATATTTAAATGTAAAATATCATAAAGAATCAACCAGTAATATGCTTTTGCATTGCGTATAATATCATATAAACAGACGAGAGTGGCAATGACAATGGAATGCACCAACTGGTCAAATTTGTAGTGTGAAATGCTACAGTATGTTAGTTGCTTTAAATAAAAGTGACCTGCCAAAAAAAATGTGGGCTGTAAAATAGTTCTACGATAACATGCTGAAACTTATGATAGGAGTAAAAACTAAAGTAAAAAGTAAAGATTGTCTAAAAAGTGAGTATTAGTGCTGTCCTAAATGTGATAATATTTGGACAGAGGAATGTTATTGAAATACTGTAGATGCTGTTGTGGTCAGCACTATCACCTCTCGTCTGCATATCTCTCCTGAAATAAATGAAACGAAACAAAAATAATGCAATCACTATGTCATTTCTTCCCCACAAGATGGCAAAGTATGTTATATATATTATTGTAAACCCTTGCTGTGTGAGTTATGGCACAGAACATTCACTCCCTTTGGAGAATTCCACTGGCCGTGTTCCATGGCAGCTGGAAGCCATCACATACTCCAATTACTGTCTGTCTGTGTCAACATCTGGAAACCACTTCTGCTCCTTTGGCTGTCTGCATCCTAGTGTGAGTAAGGTAGTTGGCCATATATAGCCAGCCTAATGTATATGGAATTTAGGGACAATATTGTAGATTGGAGAAAGAGAGAGAGAGTAGTTGTCGTCTCACTCACCCTCGCACAGACTAATGATTTGACAGGTCCAACAATGATAGTTTCAGGACCACAGCATGAATTAAAGGGATTTGTGAACTGCTTCCTGTGGTTTATGTAGTCTTTGAGACTTGACCTTAAAGAACTTTAGTCTCACTTTCAGGTATTTCCTATCCCTAAATCTCAATGATTTAGCTCTCATTGAGGACTTCTGATAGATGCGTTTTATAGTTCAGGAATCAGTTTACATGAAACTGACTTGTTTTTACAAGGTACATTTGACCAGGTTCTATTATAATAAAACAAAATGAGAACATAATGCTCCATCAGAATTTCTCCCTCAGGTCTTTTTTTTAAAGGGAAAGAAGGTGAACCTGAAGGTGTACTGTTGGCGGATCTACGGAGTAAACCATGTGGAACCTTTCATTTAGTAACTGTCTATGTCCTTTGATATCACTAAATAAACCAGGGGAATATCTTTCACATACAATCACATTTGATGCATACAATCACAATCACGCATACATAATCAGTTTGATCAGTCTTGATCACACTGGTGATAAATGATCAGCTGCTAAATTCAAATCTGACTACCCACAATGGCTGGTGCTAAACCAGACTGAGAAAGACAAGCACAGACCTTGTCAAAGATAAAAACGTACCAGTACTTTCGATCAAATAATGTTTGTTTGGGGTGCATTTTAATAAAGATTTACTAGCAAAACAAAATTAATGTGCTTTGCAAAATGAAACTTACTTTCATGCAGTTTAGAAAAAGCTGATGAACAGATGTGTTGTAAAAATCCCAACATAGGGTCATTCATAAAACGTAGTCCTATATACATTTCTGGAGACCGCCAATTATGTAGCCAGAGGTACGTTTGGCTGCATGTAATTCTTTCAACGAATGCTACGGGGCGGTATGACGGCATTCCTTTTAACGCTTACCAACTGACGGCTTACCTCTGTATAAACAGCTTTCCCGCTGTAACCAGTTTGTCCAGTTTGCTTGCCATGTACGTCGGCGAACTTGAGACACAGAGAGGAGTTGACCATGACGACGGGGTTCGAGTCCAGTGAAGAACGGTACCAGAAAGCAGGTAAGACAAAAACAGAATCCAAAAATAAAATAACAAGTAAATAACAGGGTGAGAATGTGGTAAAATCTGAAAATGTGGTAAAAATCAGACGAGGGCTTTTCTTTTTCTGGATTGCTTTTGAAAATTGTTGGTTAGGTTTAGGGAAGTGGGTGGGCGGGTCAATCAATAAAATTGGTTGGGTTTAGGGAAGGATGAGGGTGGGTCAGTCAATTGGTCGGTCAGTCAGTCAGTCAGTCAGTCAGTCATTCAGTCAGTCAAACAGTCAGTCTACAGTGGCCTCTGGTGGATTTACATGAGTAAAGCAGGCGAGAATGGCACTGGTGAGAGAAATTTAAGATCTCAAAAAGCGTACACAGCAGCATCTCGTGGATTCGCAAAAAACAAAAATGTATTTCGGGGTCTCCAGAAATGTATATAGAGGTACGTTTTCGGAATGAGCCTGGGTTGAAGAATTCAGCAGCTCTAATCTCTGCAGTGCATAGGGGCTGCGGCATGTCATGTCATTAAACTAAATGTGTGTCACCACGAAAATATAAAAGGCATTCTAAATAATGCAGGGTGGTAGGGGCGGCAGTTATAATTTTCAAAAACTTACATGCGAAGAGTTAATTTAGCTATGGCTAAAAAAGACCAACCCTTTACTCTCACACAGGAGTGCAATTTTCGGAAAAAGAAACACTCTGTTACATCCAAATCATGTTTTGAAACTTGACCCATGCTTGACAATGACAGTCCAACTCTTTTAACAGTGTAAATAACTGTGAATGCACAAAATAGCATTAAACAAACACTTTAAAAGAACAGCACACCAAAACAACAACAGAAGAAACTACAGTAGTCAACATTTTTAAAGAATCAAAACGTTTTCAAAATTGTCCAGACAAGAATAGATGTTGTTCAGTAGTTTTATGAGAACTTTAATTAAATATTTTGATCCACTTTAAATGTTGACTACTGTATGTAGCTCAAATCATTTTTAAAACAATTTTATTTGTCAGATGATAATTGTTTTAAACCATTTCCTTTATCCAAATATGTCAAATATATATTCTGTGAAATGTAATGTCATCCAAGGAGTTTGTCTGATTTCATAATATTTATAAAGCAGTAAGTGAGAAGTACCTGGAAGATTTACTACTTCTGGTGAGATTCTAAAGTGTGCATTTGGTGTGTGCTTTACTATTTCATAAAGCTGCAGGAGAGTGTATGTACTGAAAAAAATGCAACACTATTCATGGCAGTGCTTCGTTGGTTATATGCATAACACTTGTTGCAAAACTTTTTAATGCTAACATGTTTCAAACCAAATGTACATACTTTACATGTGAATTCGTTTACACTATGCTTTTAAAATATGTTTTTGAATCTTTTTTCTGTATTTATGGTGCTATAAAACCTTATTGCATTATTATATCCTTAATGCAGTGATACTGAAAGCTTTTTACAGTATGTGTAGACTTGTCAGTATATCATAATAATGTACTTTACAAATTAATATGGTTAGATTTTGTGTGCATATATGCCAATACAGCCTACAATTCCATCACATTTGCAAATATAGTGACATGTACCCCAAATTTATTAGCTGTTGCATGCATATGTATGTTGTGTATGTTGCATGTTGATATGTTGAAACCATAGATTTGTATGTATATGCCACATTCAACCATTCCAGTCATATAGAAACCTTTAAACACAAGTATAACTACTTTTTTAGATGCACAGTCAAGTAGTTCACACACTATTCTGCATCAACTGTTTCATCTTTTATACAATGGCCATAGAATCATATATAGGGTGGAGCAGTGGGTAGCATAATCGCCTCACAGCAAGAAGGTTGCTGGTTCAATCCCCGACTGGGTCAGTTGGCGTTTCTGTGTAGAGTTTGCATGTTCTCCATGCGTTCGCATGGGTTTCCTCAGGTGGTTGTTCTGTGGTTGATGATCAACTTGTGGAATGAATGAACCAATCAACTTTTTAAATTTCAATTAAATACTTTTGACCCTGTTTATCTTCCATACTGAATATTAAGGCACAGCCATTTTAAGAGGCAAACATAACAATTCATGTCTGCACTTACTATCATGTCGAGTCCTGAGTATTGCAATTTCATTGGTGTTTCTTTTTTGGTGTTGCTCAAGCATGTAAACAAATCTAAACAATGTGATTATAATAAACAAAACAGTAATTTTTGCTGGGTGAATGCTTCAATATTTCTCTATTCTTAGTGTAAACAGCCTTCAAGTGACTAGTTCCTTCAAGCAACTATAAAGGTGAAATTGTTGCTCTACTGTACTTCTGATTTCAATTGCAACGGCACCAAGGCAGATATTTGCCCTAAAATAAAGCCAGTCAGGAGTATTCATTCTCTGGTAGGCCTCCCTGGAGCTCAACTACTGCTTTTAGGCAAATATATAAGTGTTTGTGCAGGTGTGTCTGACTGTCTGTAATGTAGTGTTTTGGCACTCACACTAGAAGATCTTGTATTTGATGTGCAGCTCCATTTTGCCGACATGACAAAAAGCTGCAGAATTTATAACCTCATTTCCTACTCCAAATAATATTGGTTATTTTAAAACAGTTGGCAAAATTCGCTATAGCATTATAAGCCACATTATTAGGAAGAAGCATGTTTTCCTTCATTTAATGAAATTGCCTGTTAGAAATTAGGCAGAGCAGCTTACCTCACACATGTTTTTCAATTCAGTTAACCGTGATGATTTTATACTCACACACACACACACACACACACACGCACACACACACGCACACACACACACACACACACACACACACACACACCACGCACGCACGCACGCACGCACACACACAACACACACACACCACACACACACACACACCACACAAACTCGCATTTTCTTCAATTAATTGATTTCAGCATGAGTCAGACATGAGGAAGATTTGATTGGTTGAAATCCAGCGCATGATAATATAAAATGTCGAGCAGAGCTAAATAGTTATCAATTAGACACAATCTCCCATTGTTTGCATAATTGTCTGGACACAACACTGCATTGCTCACAAAACTGGATGTCCATATGGAAATCTCATCAAGTTGCCTGCCAAAACTCTTTCAAAAAAATAAAAACCTTGCATTCCTGTTCTTGAGTGTCATCATGTATCAATTTCAATTGACTTAGTTCTATTAAATAATACACAGATGTAGCAATGAATGGCCTTATGGTGCTTTTTTTCTGCAACAGCAAGGTCTGACTACAGTACACATGTAACACTGTATAGATAGTTGTTAATAAGTCTCTTGCTTAACTTTTGGCTTAAATTCAAGCAATGCATTAACCATGCGGTTTGAAAGAAAGATAAGCAAACTCTTAATTATTCAGAAATTTCTTTAAAAGAACGGTAATTAAATGAGAATTGCTTTAGAAGTATTTTGTGTTTTTATTTTTGCAGCATACTATACTTAGGAAGCGTGATCGTCACATTTTAAGTGTAACTTTTCTGTCCTCTGGTGGTCAGTGGGTTGCAGTGTCCTTCTAAATGGTCATTAATGTGTTCTGCCTGAAGGTGGAGCTGGGTTTATTAATAAATAAATAAATAAATAAATAAAACGAGAGATCTTTGCCATTATTTCGACCAAATATTTAGCAATAAAATGTCCCGAAGCCTTGAATGTGGAGTGTACCTGCATTTTTTTTAAAGATACTTACAATCTTCATTTCCCTGGTACAAGAAACAACAATAATTGCAGTGGATGTTATTACAGCTGTGATTCATCTCTAAGAGGGAGAGAACATTGCCCAGGGCACCTGAAGATCTCTCATTATGAGAGTAATTTGTTTGTGGCCATTTATTTTTAAACCATTGTCACTGTTGAGTTCCAATAACAGGGAACATAACAGAAAACAAAACGAAATAATTATTTAAAGATGTAAACAAATGTTAAGGCCTGATTTGAATGGACAAATTTCTTTCTACTATTTCAGTACAGTATGTGTGTATGTATGTTTTTTTTTTTTTACTGAAATCATAGTTCATAAGTAGATAGAATGCACAAGCCACAGTAAAGCATGTCCAGTTACATGAAGCAGAATGGTATATGATTTTTTTTTTATGAATGGCAGTTCATCATTTTAAGGCATTTTGATTAAAGTTATTTCATAAACACTTTAAAGAGAAACAACTCTTAACTGCGTAACCTTGAATGCTTGTTGTATGTTAAGATTAAAACAAAGAAAAACAAAGTCAAAACTGAATGGCAATTTCTATAACATCAAAAATCACAAATCTTTGCTAAAATGTTCTATTAAGTGACTATTTTCCCATTGAATAGACTTTAAGTAGTCTTACATTAACAAAAATGTATTAAATTAACACAATAAGGATTAATACTCATCATATAAAATTCAAAAGTTAAGTGAAATGGAATTTAGTTGTATTTACACAGACTGTTCAGTAATGCCACAAAAGCATTCATACTATAACAGCTGGGGTATAGTTTTAGTTTCTTTTTTTGATATTAATTTTTGTACAATATTTGTGTATATGTGAATAGTTTCATATATATATATATATATATATATATAATATATAATATACTATATATATATATATATATATATATATATATATATATATATATATATGAAACTAAAACTATAGGTGGCAGCAGAGTCCCACTTTCTAAACGAACAGATTCATTTACAGATTTTGTGAGTGTCTGTCTTAAATGCACTTTGAATTACTAGATCATGCTATTTGTTCAGGAAGTTATCGTTCAGGAATGAATCACCATTTAACAAAAATATGCAAAGACACAAAAAACCTTCAACCAGCCTGTAGGAGGAAGCAAAGTCACATAAGTGAATCACACATTCACCCATTCAACCAATTCATTCAAAAGAGATTTATTTTATTTGTCTCACTTTATTTTGATGGTCCGTTTGTTGAATTTTACTTACATTGCATCTACATGCCAACTAATTCTCATTAGATTTTAAGTAGATTGTTAAATTGAGGTTAGGGTTAGTGTAAGTTGACATGTACTTGCAAAGTTTCTTATAGTCAGTTACATGTCTGTTGAAGGAGCAGTATCAACAGATATTAAGCAGACAGTCTACTAATATTCAAATGGACTATCAAAATAAACTGTTACCATTTTATTTATTTATTCAGAAACAAAGCACCAACTTGATTAATTTAAAAACATTGAATTGTCCAGAAATAAGTTCCAGTTTCCCATACAAGCTTGGATGGATCGAAGGTAACCTGGTGCTTTTTAACTGATGTGGATGAATGTTTGCTAATTTGCTAAAAAAAAAGAACAATGTTTATTTAGTCAAAAATGTCCTTGATCAGGATGCAGAGAATATTATGATTTAAAAAAATAGACTCCTCGAAATCAAAATTTGTATCATGTTTATTATAGCAGTGTGATATGCAGTCTATTGAATTAAACACAGGAAGAAAAAAACATATCCCCTTTCTCCCACACACACACACACACACCACACACACACACACCACACCACACACACGTGTATATATATATATATATATATATATATATATATATATAATATATATATATATATATATATTACGGAGAGCAGATTTTTTCAACACATTTCTAAACATATTAGTTTTAATAACTTGTCTAATCTAACTGATTTATTTTATCTTTGCCGTTATGACAGTAAATTATATTTTACCACACTTAAAGGCTTAACTAGGTTAATTAGGTTAACTAGGCAGGTTAGGGTAATTAGGCGTTATTGTATAACAGTAGTTTGTTCTGTAGATTATCAAAAAAAAGTTAGCTTAAAGGGGCTAATACTTTTGACCTTAAAATGGGTCATAAAAAATTTAAAACTGCTTTTATTCTTGCCGAAATAAAACAACTAAGACTTTCTCCAGAAGAAATAATATTATCAGACATACTGTGAAAATGTCTTGCTCTGTTAAACATCATTTAGGAAATATAAAAAAAAAATAATAATAAAAAAAATTCAAAGGGGGCTAATAATTCTGACTTCAACTGTATATATAGGGGCAGAGCAGTAGGCAGTGCTGTCGCCTCACAGCAAGAAGGTCACTGGTTCGAGCCTCGGCTGGGTCAGTTGGCGTTTTTGTGTGGAGTTTGCATGTTCTCCCTGCATAAATATATATAAATTTAATAAACGTAAAAACATAAATAATTTTTTCAAATATTTATTAAAGTTTTAAATAACTGCTTTCTTATTGTGTGTAGTTTCAAATGAAAATATTACTCCAGTCGTTATTGCTTTTATTACCATTACCATTAATAATAATAATATTAATAACAATAATAATTAATGTTAGAGTGATTTCTGAAAGAACAAGTGACTCTGAAGACTGGAGTAATGAAGCTGAAAATTCAACTTTAAAAACACTGGAATAAATGATTAAATTAAATAATAAACTACTTTTGAACAGATATTTTATAGTGCAATAACATATTAACCAGTTGCCCTATACTTCACTTGTATTTATTGTTAATTTAATTTTGTAAAAAAAAAAAAAACAGCACAATGGTAACCAAGTTAAGTTCAGAGAACACATTGTATTTGTTGGAGACATTTATATCAGTGTATACCAATACACTTAATAAGTCTAAAATTTGATTAAAGGAGAGAGAGGTCTTCTCTGTTCTGTGATCAATAGAAATGTTTAGAGCTTGAGGTTACATTAAAACAAACCTTGTTTAGAGTTTGACCCACTAGGATATCATGCCACATCCAGACAAAAATAGAAAGTCTTATCACGTGTTGACTAAGCATTGCCATTGCAAAGTCAGTTTAATCTGTCACATCACCGCTGTAAAGAAACCAGGTAGATCCCTTTTTCTTATGTATATTTTTACTGTTTTGTCACATACAGATATTTGCATTTCCTGCAGTGGTTGTTTAAATCTATTCAGCATTGTTTTTCTTGTTTTAAAGAGTATATTATAAGCCATTAAAGAATTTTTCATCCAGTTTTACAGGCAGACAGATTCATGATTTTAAGGATATGTTCTGAATGAAGTATATCATTGAAAAGAGTCAATCATTGTTAGTATAGGCATATTATAATGTAAAAAATGTGTGCTTCCTAACTAAACTTCTTATAATTCAGATTAAAAAAGGCTTGTTGTCCTGACAGACACTGCTTTAAAGTTAACTAGCTGAAATTTAATTTAATGACATATATACTGTTTGATGAGAGAACAAATACTCTACAAGTTGTTTGTTTTGTTTAGCTTTAGCTTATGTTAAATACAACAGCAGTGAGTGGTGTTAACCGCCACACCTTTCATCAAAGCCATTTCAAGAAATCCGTCTATTGTTTGAGTTAATGTGCTTTGACATTCCAGAGTTGAATATTAGAAATGATGAATATTCACTCACCACTGATCCCATCACTGAAACATGGATGATAGAAGTGTCTGACATGTTGTAGAGGTATAACACTTAGAGTCAGGACCACCAAAAAGTTCAGGTCGGTAATTTATTTTATTTAAAGTAAATACTTTTTTTTCAGCAAATATGCATAATCATAAATACAGATCTTTAAAATATCCATACTTTCTTTTTTATTAATGACTTGGCAAAATATCCACAAAAATGTTGCAGCACAACAGTTTTATTATTCAAGTATCACAAGTTGTATCACATACTTTTAACATGACTGAATTATTACATTTTATGTGATTGATATTTGTTAGTTAAACATAAATTAAACAAACAAAAAACAATATTTATATAATAATTCATTCATTCAATTTCTTTTCGGCTTAGTTCCTTTGTTATTCCGGGGTCGTCACAGTGGAATGAACCACCAACTTATTCGGCACATGTTTTACGCAGCAGATGCCCTTCTAGCCACAACCTATCTCTGGGAAACATCCATACACACTCACTCACACTCATACACTATGGACAATTTAGCCTTCGCAATTCACCTGTACAGCATGTCTTTGGACTGTGGGGGAAACCAGAGCACTCGGAGGAAACCCACACGAATGCAGGGAGATCCTGCAAACTTCACACAGAAACGCCAACTGACCCAGCTGAGGCCCGAACCAGCGACTTTCTTGCTGTGAGGCGGTAGCACTACCTACTTCGCCACTGCGTCGTTATATAATAATGATAATAATAATAAATCAAATATGATTTAAATGCTATGTATTCATTAATTTATTGTGTGGAGCTGCTTCATTTTAGCCCTCGAATATTAAGTAATTTAATTATTAATTTATTTTTATGTATTTATACAATATTTATATCTTTTAACAGATTGAATTTTATAGTATTTGATTTTAACAGATTTAGATTGATTAAGGAATTTGTCAACATACATTAAAAACCTGACAAATAAAATGTAAAATATAACAGTTACTGATAAATTTCATTGTGATTATTTTTTTGAGTGCATGAATAACAACTTTCTCTTTTCTAAAAATCAAAAAATAAATAAAAATTCCAAATCTGTTATTGACATAATTTTCACAACTAATTTTTGAGCATCAAACCAGCAAATTAATTCAATCACTAAAGTCCTTTGACATTGAAGACTAAATTAAATATCCTTAAATCAACTTAACCATAATAAATGACACCGTAAAACTTTGAAATTTATTTAAACAAAGCAACAATTCTTTTAAATTACAGTAACTTGCACAACCTTCTGTTTGACCGTCTGTTACCCTTGATGAACATAAAAGACTTTCAAAACATAAAAATATTCTTCCAGAACATTTAAATATACCTCAAATATAAATATAACTGAGCAACAGGTCTCCTGTTTGACAGTTTTGTCTTACAAATGCATTCGTAGAACAGAGGCCCTTTTGTTTTTTCCAACTCAAATGAATCACTACTAATTCAAGAACTAATATGCTAATCCATACGCATTGTATGTGATCTGCTTTTCAATTTTGAGAAGAACGTGTTATAGTTATTCAGTTACTTAAAGTTTCAGAAACCGTAGATCAGACCAAATCCTTCTCATTTTTTATGCTTTTTAACAGCTTATTATAGTGAAAAAGCAAAATGATTAGCAGAAACCTGCTCAAGCAACTTAGAAAAGGACCAAACTAAGTCAGAGGAATGCAAAGTAAGATTTGAACTGCATGAATGGAGGTGGAGCAACACAAGCAGACCGGCACTATAAAACCATCAGATCTGTGGCTTCATGGACTTCATTGATTCTTTCTTTAACTGGCCTCATATATGCCTGGAACACATCTGACGAAGGTAGATCCACTCCTTTTCTCTCTCTCAGAATTTTATGTCAATTGGTTATGATAGTCTCAAAACTTGCTGAATTAAATTGAATAAAGTCAATATTTTAATAGAAGAGTGACCCACTGAATGTCACACATCTCTGCAAAAAGTCTACTTCTACACAATATCCCAGAGCTCAAAACACCAAGGTGAGATTTTTCCTGTTTTTTTTTTTGTCTTTTGAAAAATTCCAGGAGGCAGAACACAGACGGATCCCTGCAAAGAATATTAAGTGTTTGTGTCTGTGAACATTTACAGGAGCTGCAACCACTCATGGCAAATCCAGTCCACGAAATTACAGATGAGAAGAAACAGCAGGGACTCGAGAAGATAAATTCGGGCCAGAAGTTTAAAGCAAATCTCATAAAATGGGTCTCATTTATTTCTGGAGACATGGCTGTGTTCGGAGAATGGATGAAAGGTACAGGAATTTAAGCTAGATTGAAGCTCGGTCAAGGGCCAAGCTTAAAAAAAACAACAAGAGCATTAATTCTGCAGGGAATAGTTGGCAGAAAAGTGTTTGCACGTCTACTTTACTTTTAGATTGACAATAGAAAAGCCTGAACATTCCTGTTTTCTTTATCTCAAAGATAAAAATGCAGCTTTTACACTTTCTGTTTTAACTTTTTAACTAACGGATATGTTAAACGTTCTAGTGATTTTTATAATGTGTGATCCACACCTAATTGAAAACATACTCTTTCTAAGACTGAAGTTTATGCAGTCTTTTTATCTTGATTTTTTTAAAACTCTTAAATGCTTAAATATTTTGCTAATAGACGGATCTCTAAGCACTTCAATAGTTGTATACTATTATAGTATACTATACTATACTCTCTTGATGTGTGAATAACAATAGTAAAAAACATAGACATCATTGGGAATTGATGTGAATTGCTCTTACTGTGTTGTTCGGCCCTTAGAGACCATACTACAGAAACTGCAGTGTATATATGTGTATATATTGGTATCAACTATGTGCTTTCTCATGTTTACTCTGTTCAGGGCAATTTATCTTGCTCCAAATTATGGACTGGGTGCTGCGTGGAGCGGCTCAGGTGATGTTTGTGAACAACCCTCTCAGTGGTCTGATCATCTTTGCTGGACTGATCCTTCAAAACAGATGGTGGGCACTTAATGGCTTTATTGGTACCTTGTTTGCTACGATTTCTGCACTCATCCTCTGTCAGAACAGGTATTAAGACAATTGGTCAATTATAAATGTCTAAATGTTTGAGCAAGGTTTAAGTGTTGTGTTCCCTCAGAGGTGCAATTGCTGCTGGTCTGTATGGATATAACGGCATTTTGGTTGGTCTCCTGATGGCAGTTTTCTCAAATGCTGGAGATTGGTATTGGTGGCTTCTTCTTCCCAACATCTTCATGTCAATGGCATGGTGAGTTTATCTAAGGGTTAGTTCATGGCTCCTTCCAAGACTCATTTTAACTTGTAAGAAAGGAAAAGCTTAGAGCTGGAATGCACTGCATGTTTTGCAGACTGGATGAGTTGATGCTGCTTAAAGTCAGAGCCACTCTGCAGATTCAAGGCAGAAAAGTGTATAGCGTTATGATGAGTACAGACATTTTGGTTGACCAAAATCAAACAATTTGACAGATTTCTTTACTAAATGTTTTTTTATTATTTGTGATGCATCACTATAGCTACAGTATAGCAAAAGATTCACATTGCTGTTTGAAACTTGAACGTTTTTTTCAGTTGCTTAGTATACGATGTTCATTTTTTAATTATCTGTAACAAATTTATCAAGTGCAGGATGCCTAGTTTATGTCGGAAAGATTTTAAAGAGATCTAGTCTAGGAAGAACTGAAATGCTAAGAATTTGTATTCTTCATCTGGAATGTTCCTTCAGTCAGTCACTGTCATATGATTGAGTTATTAAAGTTCACACGTCACATGGTAACGGAATGTTCAAAAAATGAAAAGTTCAAAGGTTTTACGACTTTATTTTTAGCATAGGGTTACATAGGGACAAACGGATTTATCAGATTGCATTTGTATAAATATTGGTGAGTCCCACTGGTACACATTTATAAAGAGCACATTTTGCAGTTCAGTTTCATTGGTTCTCAACTGGTTTGGGATTTTACAAAATATCTACTTTTTCACACAAAATATGTCATCAAAACAAACTATTTAGCCAGATCTGTTTTACTTGTATAGTTTCTTCATTTAAAGACACATACATTTTATAATTACATTATTGGGATTTTTTTTTTGTCTGTTTTTTTTCGTATTTTGATACCATTTCAAAGTGAAATATTTAGAGAGTAGACCTGAAAAATGTGTTCTGTTTTCTCCAAAACAGATAGATATAATTTTGACAACATTTTATACAATGTTAGTTCATGAACACATTACAATTTAGAAATCAAACGACTGAGCTACTGTGTAAGGTGAGCTACCGACTAAATTGACTATTGGAAAAGTCAGAAATTAAGCTAAATATAAGTATACGCTTAAATAAATCCATTTACAAATGATGCACTATAGTAAAAGTGTTTTGCTGTGATAGTATTGTTCAAGGCCGATTTTAATTCACTGATAATTTGCATTGTATTAATATTTTGAAAAAGAAGGAATACAAGTTGTTGGTGTTGTACAGTTTTATGCAGAGTTATGCAACAGAGAACAGAGTTATGTAAAAAAAAATGTTGGTAGAGTCACATTTTCTCAATGAGGCATAGCAGTATGCAAATTAGCCATCTGCCAGCTTTTTGATAGGGCACACTCCTTCACACACCTCCATGACACTGGGAGCATTGCTTCTCCCTTTAAAAAGTATCCATGTAACAAGCTATTCACAATAATGGTTGCATTTTATTATTTGATATTACCATTCAAATTTTACATTCATGAATTTAACAATTCCCCCCAATTGACAACTGACAACCAGCAGCTTAAATGTGCTGAATTACAGGATCCTAACAGTGTGGTTTTCTTTAGTCCTATAGTATCCAGTGCCTTGGCCTCCATCAACAGCCGCTGGGATCTGCCTGTCTTCACCCTGCCGTTTAACATACTGGTGTGTCTCCATATGGTGGCTACAGGACACTACAATCAATACTTCCCTCAGATTCTCATCCAGCCAACCACATCCATGTCTAACCTGACATGGTCTGAGCTGGATTATGCACAGGTAAAAGCTAACAACATGAGTCCATCAAAGAAGGGAAAGCTGTCTTAAATGTGGGTTTCATTGGCACTCCCCCAGAACAAGACAGAATGTTCAGTGACAGCTCTGTGTAGGAGATGTATAGATTGACGTCACAGACATTAAAGAGAGCTGGTTTAGAGCAGGTTTATCTGAAACTGACAAAAAGGAATTCCTTCTAGCATTTCTGATCAAATGTAATGTCATCTTTGAAGGAAAATCTGAATTTTACACATACATACTGTATAACCTGACATAACATTACATAACATTCATTCATTCTTTCATCTTCCTTCGGCTTAGTCCCTTATTTAGCTCATCCAATTCACCCATTGCGCATGTCTTTGGACTGTGGGGGAAACCAGAGCACCAGGAGGAAACCCACATTAACACAGAGAAAAATGCAAACCATGCAGCCACCATAACATAACATAACATAACATAACATAACATAACATAAAACATAACATAACATAACATAACATAACATAACATAACATAACATAACATAACATAACATAACATAATTTATTTATTTAAAACACAGCGGGTACCTTGATCTCTAAAGGGTAAATGGATTTGATGTCAATTATCTAAGCTTGATGTCAAAACGCCATCGAGATGACATCTAACAATGGTGTCAATAAACACATCTAAAATAATTAAAGCACCAAATGCCAATGTTAGATGTCAATTTGATGTAATTTTAACAGCAATGTAGTTTACATGCATTTTAGGGATATAAAATCCAGTGTGAATTTGTAATCAAAGGCTTTAGATGAACACATTTTTATGTTATAATTAATGTTGTTATTTTGGTGGTTAATTAGGCATCAATGTGTGGATGTCAAATGCACATTATAGTTTTTACATCAAACCAATTTGTACACTGTAAAAAGTGCTGGTTTCCACACAATTCCTACATGTTTTCCCAACACAAATCGATATACCAACTTCCAAATTTAAGTGGATTGAACATAAAACAATTAAGTCATCTCCCCCAATAAATCTCAAGAATTGTGATGTTTTAGCTCATTTTAAATACGTCGTTTGTAGAGTATACGTGTTTTTTTATTTTAAAAAAGTACTTTTGATGTTGTTTCGAGGGTGCCATTTGGAGTGGTTCTAAAGTAGTAAAATGCCACAGGAAGTCGAACTGCTCACTTACTAAAGGAGAATGTCAAACAATTGATTTCAAACTCAAACTTTTAAAATATTAGAGATGAGTAAACCTTCCTGCCAGTTACTAAAATGCAAGTTAAGTAATATTATGTAATGTTTTGTCACTTAAAAAATATACATAGCCTATTGAGCGTATTCTTCAATGCGGAAGTGCTCTTGTTTTTGCGATTGTTTTAGAACTTTCAATTCAGTTGCCTATGGGAAAAATGACTAGGAATAATAAACGGCAAAAAAAAAAAGATCAAACTACTTGTTCTACAAACAAGTGTTTGGATGACAATACAAAAAAGTAGAATAATATAATAAGAAAATATCAGTTTGCGACAAGCAGCAAAACGAGCAGTTTTTAACGTCTAAAAATGAATGGAGGTGAATGAGACCGGATGTGTCGATCCAAAAGAATAAAATGGCTGCAACCTCATAAACAGAGAATAAGATGAATAATAAATCAAATAAAAAATGCAATGGTTTAAAATGTATACATAATCATAATCAAGTGTAAAAATTTTGAAAATAGGAGAATTCAGAAACAACTTTTGATATGGTTGCTAAAATGCATCATGTAATTATATAAATTATTTGTTGGTAATTTTTGCATTTATAACCAGGGTCATGAATAAATAAAATGAAAAAAAAAAAATTGTAATAATAATTAAAAAAAAACGTGTGAAATAAATATCACACAAATTCAAGTGTAAAAATTATTCTGTAAAATTAAATGGTTTTATTGCGTTTAATGTGAAATAAATTAATGAAAAGTGTCAATTGCAGTATTAGCGATATTTAAATCTGTTAGTGTTGCATAAGATGTCCTTATCGGTTACCTCATCAGTGACTGCAGAATTCCTGCTAGACTGAATTCTGGAATGTTCTTTGCTTACTTTCTGTTTCTAAATTATACCCAGTTTGAATTGCAGTTTAAAAGCAGTTTATTTAACAAATTCAACACAAAAAAAATGATTCAAAGATGATTCCTTACTCATTTTTTAGGTTAAGTGGTTGAAAACAATTTATTTGGGCTAAATTTAAACAAACAAATTAAGTTGAACATTACTAAATTTAATTTGTTTAAATTCAACCCATGTAAATAGTTTGCAGCACTTTTGCAGAAATCATTTTTTTCAGAGTACATGGTTTGTGACTTTTTGTCTGTGACCAGAATGTGATGTGCTGTATTTCAATATATTTTAATGTATTTGAATTTTTATTTCGTTTGAAACAGCTCTTCCGCTCAATCCCTGTGGGCATTGGACAGGTATACGGATGCGACAATGCTTGGACAGGAGGAATATTCATGATCGCTCTGTTCATCTCCTCACCCATTACATTTGCGCATGCAACTATTGGATCAGCAGTTGGTATGCTGTCAGGTAAGAAGTCACAAGTCAATATTTCATTCTAAACATCAAGCATTGAGACACTGATGATTAATGTGTAACTTTACTTGCAGGTCTGGCTCTTGCAGCGCCATTCAAAAACATCTACATGGGCCTGTGGGGCTATAACTGTGTTTTAGCCTGCATTGCCATTGGTGGGATGTTCTACGCTCTCACGTGGCAGACACATCTGGGCTGTGGCTTGTGGTAAGTTCAGATCTGATATTCCCTCTGCTTCCTTCCTGATTGTGTAACTAACAGCAGTTTCCTTCATCATTAAGGTGCGGTCACATTACATTCACTGTGGTCAGATATTTCAATCAATTTCCAGGAAAAAAGTCCATTGTCTATTGTCATTAGTGTAGCAATGTAAAAAAAAACACAGCTCACTCTTAAAAATAAAGATCCTTTAATGGTTGCATTAAGAAACTGTAACATACAAAAAAAAAGAGAGAGAGAATTATTTAGATGATCAATTTTTACACTAAGAAACGAGTGTTTTGGTACCTGGTACCTGATTATATATCATTTTTATATTTTTTATGTTATTTTTGTGATCATTTTGGCAACTTGTGTTAGTTTAGTTTTTATTGACCTTTTTCTTATTTCACCCTCACTTTCTTAAAAAAATCCAGGTACAAAAAGTTCCTCTTAGGGCCTTTAAAACAGAACATCCCCATTGA
This sequence comes from Danio aesculapii, assembly GCF_903798145.1. Classification (NCBI taxonomy): domain Eukaryota; kingdom Metazoa; phylum Chordata; class Actinopteri; order Cypriniformes; family Danionidae; genus Danio; species Danio aesculapii. The sequence continues at coordinate 55,815,676 of NC_079439.1, forward strand.
AACCTATTAAAACAGAAATATATCATCCCAGTGATATATTTTTTAAGCAAAAAATTTCAAATAAAAATAAATTCCCAAGTTTCATGTCAGGGAACTGTTAAAATGGATACTGGATGCAAAGAAGAGAACAACATTTACTAACATAGACAGGGCCATTCAATGAATTATGAGTAACAAGGACAATTTGAGTCGAAAGTAATCGCTGTGCAAGCAAATCAAATAATTACATGGAGGGAAAACTGAACGAAGAAATATGCAGATACATGAAACTTTTAACATATGCAAGTTAATAGATTTTACTGTTTTTATTTTCATTTATAAAACCAATATTGGCATTACTGTATGTAAACAAACTGTAATTTAAAGTGCTTACAATTTTTAGATAGTAGATGGTGAGGAATGATGCTGGTTAAGAAATCTGTCAGTGAAAGTATGATAAAATGTAAACATTTGATACTTTTGTGGTCAAACTATTTTTTTTTTTTACATTTACTGTACACACAAAGGTTAATAAACCTGAAATTGTTCAGGCATTACTCTTTGGAACATTTATTTTTAAGAGTTCACTTCTCTTACTTTTGGTCAACATTCCAGATTCCAGTGACCATCTTTAAAATTACTAAAATTTTAATGCTCATGGGAATATTTATATGACTCCTATTGTACTGACAATCATACTGTTACACTGTTAAAAAAGGTTTTGCAAAACTGTCCAAGAAAAACAATTTTTTAACTTCAATTTCAATTTTCATTTTTAATTGAATGTGTTTTGTTTGCATTTCTACATTGTTGTTTGTGAAATGCATTAGCAATTATGAGTAAAAATCCCTCAAATAACAATCTTGTTTCTCTTTAACAGCATTTTTCTGTGCATACCTTGGCTCTGCAATCGGAAATGTGATGTCTAATGTACGTATTTTAAACCCAGAAAACATCAAATATTCAGCCATTTTAAAAAGTAGATTTTAATTCATTTGACCTCTTAAAACATTATAACTACACTGTTATGGTAGTGTCGCATGTCTGTTTTGTTTTGGAAACACTTCACTCCCAGCTTTTCCAGACATTATTGTGGGACTTGCTCTGACAAAAAAAAATAAAAATAAAAATTAGATCACTATAATGAAAACTGTTATTAGTATGTAATACAGTACTTGCCAGTAGGTGGCAGCATTACCCATTATATTTATAATCAAATGAAATAAAGTCATTATTTGTATTTACATCAAAAGCACAGCAAGTATTTGCATATGTGTGATGTTTTTTTGTGTTCAAGTAATGCAGGACACATCCACCTACTAATCTAGTGTGAGTGACATCTTCATGCACAAAAATATTTTATTTCTTTCTGTTATTATGCAAAATTCCAAATGGCTTATTTCACCTCCGAAAGACAATTTGGGAAGTGTGACGACAGTCAAAATTGTTTAATTGGTCTCCACCCATGGGACAGCAAAAGGAAATGGATGAGAGTATAAAGGAAGAGGAGGAGAGTTGAAGAGGGGCATTATGTGGTGTGCGGAAGAAAGTGAAGTTGGCTGAACTGTTGCAGTGCGATGGAACCAGTAGAGAAACCGGGTCAAGACGGGAAGACTAAACTTAACAACTGGCTGTGAGAAAATAAAATAAAAGCGAAAGTACGTAACGAATCAACAGAACAAAGGCTGCTGTCTTGTTACTGAAGTGCACTGTGTCCTGAATAAAATAAACTTACCAATTTATCTGCTAGGCACCCATGGCTGCTACTCATCGGCTGGGTTCATCGACGCACTCATCCTTCGCGTCCACACATCCACATTCGACATTCCCCTCTCATTTGCCTTGTCTCCTCCGCTCTGTGGGTAAGAAGCAAAAGTTTTATTTTGTTTTCTTTGCCCAAATTCGCATTTTATTTTTCTTGTTTTGTTTTCTCCCCTTGCTACTACTATTATTATTATTTCCCTCAGTTTTCAAATTCTGGCACGAATCCGCTGGCCTGAAATCATAGGCATTTTTTTCCTTTTGTTTGTGTGTGTAAAAATGTAAAGTATTTTTTATTTTTGATGAATAAAGACTTTATTTAGACAAATGCAGCAATTGTCTGGGTTTGTTCTGGTTTTCATTGTTTATTTATTTTGTTTAATAATTGTAACTGGTTGAGCTAGCCGTGCTATATTTTCTTTAACAGGTATCTTGACAGATATTCTGTCTGGCGCCCAAGATTAATAGTTTGAAAAACGAGTGATAATTTTTGCTATTTTTTGGGGGGAAGATCACTGTTCCCACACCACCGTTACAGAAGGCTGCATATCAAACCACTAAAACAATATAACTAAAGAAATCTCCACTGTGCTGAGCGAGAGCGCTTCCTGAACAGCGCATCATCGATAACGTAAGCATGCCCAGGCCTGTATGTAATGTGAGTGCGGGCTGTCGGGGGAGACAAGAGGAGGGACAAGCGTGCAGTGTGAGTACGCCCTTAATGGAATGAGTGACGTCACTGTGACGGGTAGGGAAAGGGGTGGGTTTAGGTGAGTGTATTAAAAAGCATTGGATGCAGCTCAGATTGCACTGCACCAAGTCTGCATCCAGATCCCTCTCAAAACCGCACATTAGCCCAAACTATTTTTTTACGTTGCAGCTCAAAGTTTATTAATGTTGTTGTTGTGTCGTTGTGTTAAAATGTACTATTAAGTCGACAAACTAATGTCGACAAAATTGGCCCCATTTAACCCTGAATTAAAAAACTAATTCTATACTATTTATTTATTAAAACATTCTTTAAACAAAATAACAATATAAATATTATTTTACTAAGAGAAAAATATTTATTTATATATTTTTGTTAACCATTTACATGCTGAATTTGAACAATAAATAATGCACAACAATAATGTATAATGATGTTCACATCTTCACATTTTTGCTGTAATTATTTTACTTACTATTTTTCATATAAAAGTAATTTATTAACCAATAACAATACATAATGCACAATATATGACTGAAATTGCTATATAAATATATAAATATAAAGTGATGCAGTGGCACAGTAGGTAGTGCTGTCCCCTTACAGCAAGAAGGTCGCTGGTTCGAGCCTCGGCTCGGTCAATTGCCGTTTCTGTGTGGAGTTTGCATGTTCTCCCTGCGTTTACGTGGGTTTCCTCGGGGTGCTCCGGTTTCCCCCACAGTCCAAAGACATGCGGTACAGGTGAATTGGGTAGGTTAAATTTTCCATAGTGTGTGAGTGTGAATGAGTGTGTATGGATGGTTCCCAGAGATGGGTTGCAGCTGGAAGGGCATCCGCTGCGTAAAACATGTGCTGGATAAGTTTGAGGTTCATTCCACTGCGGTAACCCCTGATGAGTGAAAGGACTAAGCCGAAGGAAAATTAAATATATAAAAAGCTTCACATTTTGTTTTGTTTTTTAATATTCCAAAGTTCATTCACCTTCATTTTTTTTCAAGCAAAGGATGCACTAAAATATTTTTTGAGCTCATTTGAGCTTAATTTGTTTTGAACCTAAAATATCCTTTGAAAATGCAATAAAAGTGCTTAAGAAACATGAGGAACTAAAAAAGGAAAAAAACAAATAAACATGTAACCTGAACCCTTAAACCTGTCTGATACAAAGTCTTCTGTCCACCCATCAGAGCCTCAGAATTGTTTTTTATTCATACCCAAACTCTACCTGACTGTTCACAGCTGGTTTCATTTTCCCACTCCTTGAGAAACTGCACTCCTGTGCCCCAGCAATAGCACGTTATTGTAAACATATAATTTCATAGTGAAAGCAGCTCAGGTTGTTGGCTGTTTGCCGCCATTTCATTTAGAGTAAAACTGGGGAAGTTGCCAACATCTGCTCTATGTCAATGTTAAGGGTTTCTAACCATTTGCCCCTCAAACTGCCAGTGTGACGAGACAACGCTGATTTTTGTGATTAATCAAGGCAAGGCATTAATTGTGAAGGCCATGTCAAGCAGGTCAGATTAGAAGGTGTAGTGGTCTCATAAGTGTTTATTCATTGTAGAATCGCATGAGACAGTGAGTCAAATGACATTTAGCAATGCTGCTTTCATTGAACATCTATATAATATGTGAAGCATTTAACGCATAAGAAAATATTAATTTTGTCAATTTTCCTTCAGCATAATCCCTGATTTATCAGGGTTCACCACAGTGGAATGAACCGCTAATTACTCTGGCCATATATTCTATTCAACTGATGTCCTCAAAAGAAAATATTTTGAACTTTTAATCAATTAAAGTGTAAAAATGTGTTTAGAATATTTTACCCATTCCTTTAAATCTAAATTTGAATCTTTTTCTCATCCTAAACTTGACGGTAAATGAATTCAACTTTCTTCTAAAATGTATTTTTGTGTTCCTTACAAATAAATATGACGAATTATAATTATTACTAGTATTTTATGCGATCTGGTTGCTTTGTAAATTCATGTCAGGTAAGGTTTGCAACCCATCTGATCTTACAGAGGCTCACTTGGCGGCTATCTTTGGAACGTCTCTTACATAAAATTTTCAAAATTGTTTGCCAAGCTACGATTACTATCATTACGAATCAGCAATAAAATTAAACCTATTGTACTGCTGTGTTAGTTACACATTATCATCCTCAGAATCTTCTACTTCGTTTAATTACTGATCTTCAGAAGTAATTCACAACTTAGTCTTGATAGCAAATCACCTCCAGAAACGATGCAACTCTTTGTTTATAAGTTTGTGGGTGTTTGAGTAGTTGCTGTTATGTGATGTCTGTTTGACAGGACGGACTGTACCTCGCGTTCATTTCATACAGACTACAAAAAAAAAACTTTATTGTTTTTTGTAGTATATAAAACCAATAATACTTTACAGTATAGTTGCTTCATAAAAGTACAGATTTCAAGCTTTACCTGGATATATTTCTTATGTCTGCGGAGCAAGTATTCGCTGAGATTCCAGTGTGTTTGTTGACCACAAAAACTGTTGTAAAAGCACATGTCTGGTCAGAGCTTAGGTCAGTCAATATTGATCGATGATTGGCTCCTATACTGGTAGGTCAGGCTTCATTTGCCATATTGACCGTTACAATTTTCCCTATTCAAAACTATACAAGTGACATGTCTTTGGTTAGATATAGATATTTACTGGGATGTTGAAGCTTTAAAGACAATTGTCACAATGTCGCAGTGTTAAAATGAACAATGTAAAAGCAACCTATTGCGTCAGCTGTCATACATTTTGTTGTTGTTCTTTTGTACATCAGTAAATTCTGAAAAGGAATATTGTCGGCATAATGACTGTTGAGGGATTTTAAACAAATAGTCTCTTATAGTCAGTTTGACAAGCAAACAGCAGATGTGTTTTCAGAGATGTCATGCTATAAGACAGTGAAGTGTGGAGAGAACATCAATATGTGTTTCTCCTAAAAACAAAATTGGACTTAAAACATTTAATTATTACATTAAATCTTTCAATGTAGCATGTGGAGAAAATCTGTGTTGCAGTTCAACATTTATGACTCTTTCAGACCAACACAAAAACTACAATATTAAAGATATAGTTTAAAGGATTGCATTAATGAAACATTATCAGATAATGAATGATATAACATGAACAGCTGTACTATAGCGTGCAGCAGGCTTGTGGAAATGAAAATGTATTCATATAATAAATCCGTTAAACTAATAAGCCATTAAAGACAGACCAGGATGTAAATCAGTTGTATATGTTTTTGTTTAATCATTTTTTTTCTAATTAATTTTGCTTATTTTTTTTAAACAATGATTTAATAGTAAAATTTGTCACCCATGATGCTGTACAAAAATTTCACCAATCAGAAAATCACAGCAAGCACCTACTCACAAGTAGCACAGCAAATGATGCAATAACATCTCCCTATATTCTCAAAATACCTAATTATTTACTTATAAATGCATATTTCATTATATTATTTATTAAAATATATTTATACTCTCAAAATACAGCCAACAACTTTACATGATTTTTAGTTTATTATTTTTTAATTCATTTTAATCAGTCATTTTTTTTTGGACATCTGTAGTACTTCATGAGATTGTAGTTCTTTCTGTCATTAAAACTCACATCTTTGAATTTTGAATGTTTTAAAAAAAAATTGTTTACATGTCTTTGAATATTATTCATTCATTCATTTTTCTTTGGCTAAGACTAAGAGATCACCACAGCAAAATGAACCGTCAATTATTCCAGCATATGTTTTACGCGGCGCTTGCCCTTCCAGCTGCATCGCATTACTGGGAAACACCCGTACACTCTCACATTTGCACACGCATTCATACACTACAGCCAATCTAGTTAATTCAATTCACCTAGAGCACATGTCCTTGAATGGCGGGGGAAACCAGAGCACCCAGAGGAAACCCACGCCAGCATGGGGAAAACATGCAAACCCTACACAGAAATGCCAACTCGAACCTGCGACCTTCTTGCTGTGAGGAGACAGTTCTAACCACTGAGCCAGTGTGCCTTCTCTTTGAATATTATATTTAAATGTAAAATATCATAAAGAATCAACCAGTAATATGCTTTTGCATTGCTGTATAATATCATATAAACAGACGAGAGTGGCAATGACAATGGAATGCACCAACTGGTCAAATTTGTAGTGGAAATGCTACAGTATGTTAGTTGCTTTAAATAAAAGTGACCTGCCAAAAAAAATGTGGGCTGTAAAATAGTTTCTACGATAACATGCTGAAACTTATGATAGGAGTAAAACTAAAGTAAAAAGTAAAGATTGTCTAAAAAGTGAGTTATTAGTGCTGTCCTAAATGTGATAATATTTGGACAGAGGAATGTTATTGAAATACTGTAGATGCTGTTGTGGTCAGCACTATCACCTCTCGTCTGCATATCTCTCCTGAAATAAATGAAACGAAACAAAAATAATGCAATCACTATGTCATTTCTTCCCCACAAGATGGCAAAGTATGTTATTATTATTATTGTAAACCTTGCTGTGTGAGTTATGGCACAGAACATTCACTCCCTTTGGAGAATTCACTGGCCGTGTTCCATGGCAGCTGGAAGCCATCACATACTCCAATTACTGTCTGTCTGTGTCAACATCTGGAAACCACTTCTGCTCCTTTGGCTGTCTGCATCCTAGTGTGAGTAAGGTAGTTGGCCATATATAGCCAGCCCTAATGTATATGGAATTTAGGGACAATATTGTAGATTGGAGAAATGAAGAGAGAGAGTAGTTGTCGTCTCACTCACCCTCGCACAGACTAATGATTGACAGGTCCAACAATGATAGTTTCAGGACCACAGCATGAATTAAAGGGATTTGTGAACTGCTTCCTGTGGTTTATGTAGTCTTTGAGACTTGACCTTAAAGAACTTTAGTCTCACTTTCAGGTATTTCCTATCCCTAAATCTCAATGATTTAGCTCTCATTGAGGACTTCTGATAGATGCGTTTTATAGTTCAGGAATCAGTTTACATGAAAACTGACTTGTTTTTACAAGGTACATTTGACCAGGTTCTATTATAATAAAACAAAATGAGAACATAATGCTCCATCAGAATTTTCTCCCTCAGGTCTTTTTTTTAAGGAAAGAAGGTGAACCTGAAGGTGTACTGTTGGCGGATCTACGGAGTAAACCATGTGGAAACCTTTCATTTAGTAACTGTCTATGTCCTTTGATATCACTAAATAAACCAGGGGAATATCTTTCACATACAATCACATTTGATGCATACAATCACAAATCACGCATACATAATCAGTTTGATCAGTCTTGATCACACTGGTGATAAATGATCAGCTGCTAAATTCAAATCTGACTACCCACAATGGCTGGTGCTAAACCAGACTGAGAAAAGACAAGCACAGACCTTGTCAAAGATAAAAACGTACCAGTACTTTCGATCAAATAATGTTTTGTTTGGGGTGCATTTTAATAAAGATTTACTAGCAAAACAAAATAATGTGCTTTGCAAAATGAACTTACTTTCATGCAGTTTAGAAAAAGCCTGATGAACAGATGTGTTGTAAAAATCCCAACATAGGGTCATTCATAAAACGTAGTCCTATATACATTTCTGGAGACCGCCAATTATGTAGCCAGAGGTACGTTTGGCTGCATGTAATTCTTTCAACGAATGCTACGGGGCGGTATGACGGCATTCCTTTTAACGCTTACCAACTGACGGCTTACCTCTGTATAAACAGGCTTTCCCGCTTGTAACCAGTTTTGTCCAGTTTGCTTGCCATGTACGTCGGCGAACTTGAGACACAGAGAGGAGTTGACCATGACGACGGGGTTCGAGTCCAGTGAAGAACGGTACCAGAAAGCAGGTAAGACAAAAACAGAATCCAAAAAATAAAATAAACAAGTAAATAACAGGGTGAGAATGTGGTAAAATCTGAAAATGTGGTAAAAATCAGACGAGGGGTTTTCTTTTTCTGGATTGCTTTTTTTTCGTTGGTTAGGTTTAGGGAAGTGGGTGGGTGGGTCAATCAATAAAATTGGTTGGGTTTAGGGAAGGATGAGGGTGGGTCAGTCAATTGGTCGGGTCAGTCAGTCAGTCAGTCAGTCAGTCATTCAGTCAGTCAAACAGTCAGTCTACCAGTGGCCTCTGGTGGATTTACATGAGTAAGCAGGCGAGAATGGCCACTGGTGAGAGAAATTTAAGATCTCAAAAAGCGTACACAGCAGCATCTCGTGGATTCGCAAAAAACAAAAATGTATTTCGGGGTCTCCAGAAATGTATTATAGAGGTACGTTTTCGGAATGAGCCTGGGTTGAAGAATTCAGCAGCTCTAATCTCTGCAGTGCATAGGGGCTGCGGCATGTCATGTCATTAACTAAATGTGTGTCACCACGAAAATATAAAAGGCATTCTAAATAATGCAGGGTGGTAGGGGCGGCAGTTATAATTTCAAACTTACATGCGAAAGAGTTAATTTAGCTATGGCTAAAAAAGGACCACCCTTTACTCTCACACAGGAGTGCAATTTTCGGAAAAGAAACACTCTGTTACATCCAAATCATGTTTTGAAACTTGACCCATGCTTGACAATGACAGTCCAACTCTTTAACAGTGTAAATAACTGTGAATGCACAAAATAGCATTAAACAAACACTTTAAAAGAACAGCACACCAAAACAACAACAGAAGAAACTACAGTAGTCAACATTTTTAAAGAATCAAAACGTTTTCAAATTGTCCAGACAAGAATAGATGTTGTTCAGTAGTTTTATGAGAACTTTAATTAAATATTTTGATCCACTTTAAATGTTGACTACTGTATGTAGCTCAAATCATTTTTAAAACAATTTTATTTGTCAGATGATAATTGTTTTAAACCATTTCCTTTATCCAAATATGTCAAATATATATTCTGTGAAATGTAATGTCATCCAAGGAGTTTGTCTGATTTCATAATATTTATAAAGCAGTAAGTGAGAAGTACCTGGAAGATTTACTACTTCTGGTGAGATTCTAAAGTGTGCATTTGGTGTGTGCTTTACTATTTCATAAAGCTGCAGGAGAGTGTATGTACTGAAAAAAATGCAACACTATTCATGGCAGTGCTTCGTTGGTTATATGCATAACACTTGTTGCAAAACTTTTTAATGCTAACATGTTTCAAACCAAATGTACATACTTTACATGTGAATTCGTTTACACTATGCTTTTAAAATATGTTTTGAATCTTTTTTTCTGTATTTATGGTGCTATAAAACCTTATTGCATTATTATATCCTTAATGCAGTGATACTGAAAGCTTTTTACAGTATGTGTAGACTTGTCAGTATATCATAATAATGTACTTTACAAATTAATATGGTTAGATTTTGTGTGCATATATGCCAATACAGCCTACAATTCCATCACATTTGCAAATATAGTGACATGTACCCCAAATTTATTAGCTGTTGCATGCATATGTATGTTGTGTATGTTGCATGTTGATATGTTGAAACCATAGATTTGTATGTATATGCCACATTCAACCATTCCAGTCATATAGAAACCTTTAAACACAAGTATAACTACTTTTTTAGATGCACAGTCAAGTAGTTCACACACTATTCTGCATCAACTGTTTCATCTTTTATACAATGGCCATAGAATCATATATAGGGTGGAGCAGTGGGTAGCATAATCGCCTCACAGCAAGAAGGTTGCTGGTTCAATCCCCGACTGGGTCAGTTGGCGTTTCTGTGTAGAGTTTGCATGTTCTCCATGCGTTCGCATGGGTTTCCTCAGGTGGTTGTTCTGTGGTTGATGATCAACTTGTGGAATGAATGACACAATCAACTTTTAAATTTCAATTAAATACTTTTGACCCTGTTTATCTTCCATACTGAATATTAAGCACAGCCATTTTAAGAGGCAACATAACAATTCATGTCTGCACTTACTATCATGTCGAGTCCTGAGTATTGCAATTTCATTGGTGTTTCTTTTTTGGTGTTGCTCAAGCATGTAAACAAATCTAAACAATGTGATTATAATAAACAAAACAGTAATTTTTGCTGGTGTGAATGCTTCAATATTTCTCTTATTCTTAGTGTAAACAGCCTTCAAGTGACTAGTTCCTTCAAGCAACTATAAAGGTGAAATTGTTGCTCTACTGTACTTCTGATTTCAATGCAACGGCACAAAGGCAGATATTTGCCCTAAAAATAAAGCCAGTCAGGAGTATTCATTCTCTGGTAGGCCTCCTGGCAGCTCAACTACTGCTTTTAGGCAAATATATAAGTGTTTGTGCAGGTGGTCTGACTGTCTGTAATGTAGTGTTTTGGCACTCACACTAGAAGATCTTGTATTTTGATGTGCAGCTCCATTTTGCCGACATGACAAAAAGCTGCAGAATTTATAACCTCATTTCCTACTCCAAATAATTATTGGTTATTTTAAAACAGTTGGCAAAATTCGCTATAGCATTATAAGCCACATTATTAGGAAGAAGCATGTTTTCCTCATTTAATGAAATTGCCTGTTAGAAATTAGGCAGAGCAGCTTACCTCACACATGTTTTCAATTCAGTTAACCGTGATGATTTTATACTCACACACACACACACACACACACACGCACACACACACGCACACGCACACACACACACACACACACACACACGCACGCACGCACGCACGCACACACACACACACACACACACACACACACACACACACACAAACTCGCATTTTCTTCAATTAATTGATTTCAGCATGAGTCAGACATGAGGAAGATTTGATTGGTTGAAATCCAGCGCATGATAAAATAAAATGTCGAGCAGAGCTAAATTAGTTATCAATTAGACACAATCTCCCATTGTTTGCATAATTGTCTGGACACAACACTGCATTTGCTCACAAAACTGGATGTCCATATGGAAATCTCATCAAGTTGCCTGCCAAACTCTTTTCAAAAAAATAAAAACTTGCATTCCTGTTCTTGAGTGTCATCATGTATCAATTTCAATTGACTTAGTTCTATTAAAATAATACACAGATGTAGCAATGAATGGCCTTATGGTGCTTTTTTTCTGCAACAGCACAGGTCTGACTACAGTACACATGTAACACTGTATAGATAGTTGTAATAAGTCTCTTGCTTAACTTTTGGCTTAAATTCAAGCAATGCATTAACCATGCGGTTTGAAGAAAGATAAAGCAAACTCTAATTATTCAGAAATTTCTTTAAAAGAACGGTAATTAAATGAGAATTGCTTTAGAAGTATTTTGTGTTTTTATTTTTGCAGCATACTATACTTAGGAAGCGTGATCGTCACATTTTAAGTGTAACTTTCTGTCCTCTGGTGGTCAGTGGGTGCAGTGTCCTTCTAAATGGTCATTAATGTGTTCTGCCTGAAGGTGGAGCTGTGTTTATTAATAAATAAATAAATAAATAAATAAAACGAGAGATCTTTGCCATTATTTCGACCAAATATTTAGCAATAAAATGTCCCGAAGCCTTGAATGTGGAGTGTACCTGCATTTTTTTAAAGATACTTACAATCTTCATTTCCCTGGTACAAGAAACAACAATAATTGCAGTGGATGTTTATTACAGCTGTGATTCATCTCTAAGAGGGAGAGAACATTGCCCAGGGCACCTGAAGATCTCTCATTATGAGAGTAATTTGTTTGTGGCCATTTATTTTTAAACCATTGTCACTGTTGAGTTCCAATAACAGGGAACATAACAGAAAACAAAACGAAATAATTATTTAAAGATGTAAACAAATGTTAAGGCCTGATTTGAATGGACAAATTTTCTTCTACTATTTCAGTACAGTATGTGTGTATGTATGTTTTTTTTTTTTACTGAAATCATAAGTCATAAGTAGATAGAATGCACAAGCCACAGTAAAGCATGTCCAGTTACATGAAGCAGAATGGTATGATTTTTTTTTTTATGAATGGCAGTTCATCATTTTAAGGCATTTTTGATTAAAGTTATTTCATAAACACTTTTAAAGAGAAACAACTCTTAACTGCGTAACCTTGAATGCTTGTTGTATGTTTAAGATTAAAAACAAAGAAAAACAAAGTCAAAACTGAATGGCAATTTCTATAACATCAAAAATCACAAATCTTTGCTAAAATGTTCTATTAAGTGACTATTTTCCCATTGAATAGACTTTTAAGTAGTCTTACATTAACAAAAATGTATTAAATTAACACAATAAGGATTAATACTCATCAATAAAATTCAAAAGTTAAGTGAAATGGAATTTAGTTGTATTTACACAGACTGTTCAGTAATGCCACAAAAGCATTCATACTATAACAGCTGGGTATAGTTTTAGTTTCTTTTTTGATATAATTTTTGTACAATATTTGTGTATATGTGAATAGTTTCATATATATATATATATATATATATATATATATATATATATATATATATATATATATATATATATATATATATATATATATATATATATATATATGAAACTAAAACTATAGGTGGCAGCAGAGTCACTTTCTAAACGAACAGATTCATTTACAGATTTTGTGAGTGTCTGTCTTAAATGCACTTTGAATTACTAGATCATGCTATTTGTTCAGGAAGTTATCGTTCAGGAATGAATCACCATTTAACAAAAATATGCAAAGACACAAAAACCTTCAACCAGCCTGTAGGAGGAAGCAAAGTCACATAAGTGAATCACACATTCACCCATTCAACCAATTCATTCAAAAGAGATTTATTTTATTTGTCTCACTTTATTTTGATGGTCCGTTTGTTGAATTTTACTTACATTGCATCTACATGCCAACTAATTCTCATTAGATTTTAAGTAGATTGTTAAATTGAGGTTAGGGTTAGTGTAAGTTGACATGTACTTGCAAAGTTTCTTATAGTCAGTTACATGTCTGTTGAAGGAGCAGTATCAACAGATATTAAGCAGACAGTCTACTAATATTCAAATGGACTATCAAAATAAACTGTTACCATTTTATTTATTTATTCAGAAACAAAGCACCAACTTGATTAATTTAAAAACATTGAATTGTCCAGAAATAAGTTCCAGTTTCCCATACAAGCTTGGATGGATCGAAGGTAACCTGGTGCTTTTTAACTGATGTGGATGAATGTTTGCTAATTTGCTAAAAAAAAAGAACAATGTTTATTTAGTCAAAAATGTCCTTGATCAGGATGCAGAGAATATTATGATTTAAAAAATAGACTCCTCGAAATCAAAATTTGTATCATGTTTATTATAGCAGTGTGATATGCAGTCTATTGAATTAAACACAGGAAGAAAAAAACATATCCCCTTTCTCCCACACACACACACACACACACACACACACACACACACACACACACACACGTGTATATATATATATATATATATATATATATATATATATATATATATATATATATATATATATATATATTACGGAGAGCAGATTTTTTCAACACATTTCTAAACATATTAGTTTTAATAACTTGTCTAATCTAACTGATTTATTTTATCTTTGCCGTTATGACAGTAAATTATATTTTACCACACTTAAAGGCTTAACTAGGTTAATTAGGTTAACTAGGCAGGTTAGGGTAATTAGGCGTTATTGTATAACAGTAGTTTGTTCTGTAGATTATCAAAAAAAAGTTAGCTTAAAGGGGCTAATACTTTTGACCTTAAAATGGGTCATAAAAAATTTAAAACTGCTTTTATTCTTGCCGAAATAAACAACTAAGACTTTCTCCAGAAGAAATAATATTATCAGACATACTGTGAAAATGTCTTGCTCTGTTAAACATCATTTAGGAAATATAAAAAAAAAATAATAATAAAAAAAATTCAAAGGGGGCTAATAATTCTGACTTCAACTGTATATATAGGGGCAGAGCAGTAGGCAGTGCTGTCGCCTCACAGCAAGAAGGTCACTGGTTCGAGCCTCGGCTGGGTCAGTTGGCGTTTTTGTGTGGAGTTTGCATGTTCTCCCTGCATAAATATATATAAATTTAATAAACGTAAAAACATAAATAATTTTTTCAAATATTTATTAAAGTTTTAAATAACTGCTTTCTTATTGTGTGTAGTTTCAAATGAAAATATTACTCCAGTCGTTATTGCTTTTATTACCATTACCATTAATAATAATAATATTAATAACAATAATAATTAATGTTAGAGTGATTTCTGAAAGAACAAGTGACTCTGAAGACTGGAGTAATGAAGCTGAAAATTCAACTTTAAAAACACTGGAATAAATGATTAAATTAAATAATAAACTACTTTTGAACAGATATTTTATAGTGCAATAACATATTAACCAGTTGCCCTATACTTCACTTGTATTTATTGTTAATTTAATTTTGTAAAAAAAAAAAAAAAACAGCACAATGGTAACCAAGTTAAGTTCAGAGAACACATTGTATTTGTTGGAGACATTTATATCAGTGTATACCAATACACTTAATAAGTCTAAAATTTGATTAAAGGAGAGAGAGGTCTTCTCTGTTCTGTGATCAATAGAAATGTTTAGAGCTTGAGGTTACATTAAAACAAACCTTGTTTAGAGTTTGACCCACTAGGATATCATGCCACATCCAGACAAAAATAGAAAGTCTTATCACGTGTTGACTAAGCATTGCCATTGCAAAGTCAGTTTAATCTGTCACATCACCGCTGTAAAGAAACCAGGTAGATCCCTTTTCTTATGTATATTTTTACTGTTTTGTCACATACAGATATTTGCATTTCCTGCAGTGGTTGTTTAAATCTATTCAGCATTGTTTTTCTTGTTTTAAAGAGTATATTATAAGCCATTAAAGAATTTTTCATCCAGTTTTACAGGCAGACAGATTCATGATTTTAAGGATATGTTCTGAATGAAGTATATCATTGAAAAGAGTCAATCATTGTTAGTATAGGCATATTATAATGTAAAAATGTGTGCTTCCTAACTAAACTTCTTATAATTCAGATTAAAAAGGCTTGTTGTCCTGACAGACACTGCTTTAAAGTTAACTAGCTGAAATTTAATTTAATGACATATATACTGTTTGATGAGAGAACAAATACTCTACAAGTTGTTTGTTTTGTTTAGCTTTAGCTTATGTTAAATACAACAGCAGTGAGTGGTGTTAACCGCCACACCTTTCATCAAAGCCATTTCAAGAAATCCGTCTATTGTTTGAGTTAATGTGCTTTGACATTCCAGAGTTGAATATTAGAAATGATGAATATTCACTCACCACTGATCCCATCACTGAAACATGGATGATAGAAGTGTCTGACATGTTGTAGAGGTATAACACTTAGAGTCAGGACCACCAAAAAGTTCAGGTCGGTAATTTATTTTATTTAAAGTAAATACTTTTTTTTCAGCAAATATGCATAATCATAAATACAGATCTTTAAAATATCCATACTTTCTTTTTATTAATGACTTGGCAAAATATCCACAAAATGTTGCAGCACAACAGTTTTATTATTCAAGTATCACAAGTTGTATCACATACTTTTAACATGACTGAATTATTACATTTTATGTGATTGATATTTGTTAGTTAAACATAAATTAAACAAACAAAAAACAATATTTATATAATAATTCATTCATTCAATTTCTTTTCGGCTTAGTTCCTTTGTTATTCCGGGGTCGTCACAGTGGAATGAACCACCAACTTATTCGGCACATGTTTTACGCAGCAGATGCCCTTCTAGCCACAACCTATCTCTGGGAAACATCCATACACACTCACTCACACTCATACACTATGGACAATTTAGCCTTCGCAATTCACCTGTACAGCATGTCTTTGGACTGTGGGGGAAACCAGAGCACTCGGAGGAAACCCACACGAATGCAGGGAGATCCTGCAAACTTCACACAGAAACGCCAACTGACCCAGCTGAGGCCCGAACCAGCGACTTTCTTGCTGTGAGGCGGTAGCACTACCTACTTCGCCACTGCGTCGTTATATAATAATGATAATAATAATAAATCAAATATGATTTAAATGCTATGTATTCATTAATTTATTGTGTGGAGCTGCTTCATTTAGCCCTCGAATATTAAGTAATTTAATTATTAATTTATTTTTATGTATTTATACAATATTTATATCTTTTAACAGATTGAATTTTATAGTATTTGATTTTAACAGATTTAGATTGATTAAGGAATTTGTCAACATACATTAAAAACCTGACAAATAAAATGTAAAATATAACAGTTACTGATAAATTTCATTGTGATTATTTTTTTGAGTGCATGAATAACAACTTTCTCTTTTTCTAAAAATCAAAAAATAAATAAAAATTCCAAATCTGTTATTGACATAATTTTCACAACTAATTTTTGAGCATCAAACCAGCAAATTAATTCAATCACTAAAGTCCTTTGACATTGAAGACTAAATTAAATATCCTTAAATCAACTTAACCATAATAAATGACACCGTAAAACTTTGAAATTTATTTAAACAAAGCAACAATTCTTTTAAATTACAGTAACTTGCACAACCTTCTGTTTGACCGTCTGTTACCCTTGATGAACATAAAAGACTTTCAAAACATAAAAATATTCTTCCAGAACATTTAAATATACCTCAAATATAAATATAACTGAGCAACAGGTCTCCTGTTTGACAGTTTTGTCTTACAAATGCATTCGTAGAACAGAGGCCCTTTTGTTTTTTCCAACTCAAATGAATCACTACTAATTCAAGAACTAATATGCTAATCCATACGCATTGTATGTGATCTGCTTTTCAATTTTGAGAAGAACGTGTTATAGTTATTCAGTTACTTAAAGTTTCAGAAACCGTAGATCAGACCAAATCCTTCTCATTTTTTATGCTTTTTAACAGCTTATTATAGTGAAAAAGCAAAATGATTAGCAGAAACCTGCTCAAGCAACTTAGAAAAGGACCAAACTAAGTCAGAGGAATGCAAAGTAAGATTTGAACTGCATGAATGGAGGTGGAGCAACACAAGCAGACCGGCACTATAAAACCATCAGATCTGTGGCTTCATGGACTTCATTGATTCTTTCTTTAACTGGCCTCATATATGCCTGGAACACATCTGACGAAGGTAGATCCACTCCTTTTCTCTCTCTCAGAATTTTATGTCAATTGGTTATGATAGTCTCAAAACTTGCTGAATTAAATTGAATAAAGTCAATATTTTAATAGAAGAGTGACCCACTGAATGTCACACATCTCTGCAAAAAGTCTACTTCTACACAATATCCCAGAGCTCAAAACACCAAGGTGAGATTTTTCCTGTTTTTTTTTTTGTCTTTTGAAAAATTCCAGGAGGCAGAACACAGACGGATCCCTGCAAAGAATATTAAGTGTTTGTGTCTGTGAACATTTACAGGAGCTGCAACCACTCATGGCAAATCCAGTCCACGAAATTACAGATGAGAAGAAACAGCAGGGACTCGAGAAGATAAATTCGGGCCAGAAGTTTAAAGCAAATCTCATAAAATGGGTCTCATTTATTTCTGGAGACATGGCTGTGTTCGGAGAATGGATGAAAGGTACAGGAATTTAAGCTAGATTGAAGCTCGGTCAAGGGCCAAGCTTAAAAAAAACAACAAGAGCATTAATTCTGCAGGGAATAGTTGGCAGAAAAGTGTTTGCACGTCTACTTTACTTTTAGATTGACAATAGAAAAGCCTGAACATTCCTGTTTTCTTTATCTCAAAGATAAAAATGCAGCTTTTACACTTTCTGTTTTAACTTTTTAACTAACGGATATGTTAAACGTTCTAGTGATTTTTATAATGTGTGATCCACACCTAATTGAAAACATACTCTTTCTAAGACTGAAGTTTATGCAGTCTTTTTATCTTGATTTTTTAAAACTCTTAAATGCTTAAATATTTGCTAATAGACGGATCTCTAAGCACTTCAATAGTTGTATACTATTATAGTATACTATACTATACTCTCTTGATGTGTGAATAACAATAGTAAAAAACATAGACATCATTGGGAATTGATGTGAATTGCTCTTACTGTGTTGTTCGGCCCTTAGAGACCATACTACAGAAACTGCAGTGTATATATGTGTATATATTGGTATCAACTATGTGCTTTCTCATGTTTACTCTGTTCAGGGCAATTTATCTTGCTCCAAATTATGGACTGGGTGCTGCGTGGAGCGGCTCAGGTGATGTTTGTGAACAACCCTCTCAGTGGTCTGATCATCTTTGCTGGACTGATCCTTCAAAACAGATGGTGGGCACTTAATGGCTTTATTGGTACCTTGTTTGCTACGATTTCTGCACTCATCCTCTGTCAGAACAGGTATTAAGACAATTGGTCAATTATAAATGTCTAAATGTTTGAGCAAGGTTTAAGTGTTGTGTTCCCTCAGAGGTGCAATTGCTGCTGGTCTGTATGGATATAACGGCATTTTGGTTGGTCTCCTGATGGCAGTTTTCTCAAATGCTGGAGATTGGTATTGGTGGCTTCTTCTTCCCAACATCTTCATGTCAATGGCATGGTGAGTTTATCTAAGGGTTAGTTCATGGCTCCTTCCAAGACTCATTTTAACTTGTAAGAAAGGAAAAGCTTAGAGCTGGAATGCACTATGCATGTTTTGCAGACTGGATGAGTTGATGCTGTTTAAAGTCAGAGCCACTCTGCAGATTCAAGGCAGAAAAGTGTATAGCGTAATGATGAGTACAGACATTTTGGTTGACCAAAATCAAACAATTTGACAGATTTCTTTACTAAATGTTTTTTTTATTATTTGTGATGCATCACTATAGCTACAGTATAGCAAAAAGATTCACATTGCTGTTTGAAACTTGAACGTTTTTTTTCAGTTGCTTAGTATACGATGTTCATTTTTTAATTATCTGTAACAAATTTATCAAGTGCAGGATGCCTAGTTTATGTCGGAAAGATTTTAAAGAGATCTAGTCTAGGAAGAACTGAAATGCTAAGAATTTGTATTCTTCATCTGGAATGTTCCTTCAGTCAGTCACTGTCATATGATTGAGTTATTAAAGTTCACACGTCACATGGTAACGGAATGTTCAAAAAATGAAAAGTTCAAAGGTTTTACGACTTTATTTTTAGCATAGGGTTACATAGGGACAAACGGATTTATCAGATCGCATTTGTATAAATATTGGTGAGTCCCACTGGTACACATTTATAAAGAGCACATTTTGCAGTTCAGTTTCATTGGTTCTCAACTGGTTTGGGTATTTTACAAAATATCTACTTTTTCACACAAAATATGTCATCAAAACAAACTATTTAGCCAGATCTGTTTTACTTGTATAGTTTTCTTCATTTAAAGACACATACATTTTATAATTACATTATTATTGGGATTTTTTTTTTGTCTGTTTTTTTTCGTATTTTGATACCATTTCAAAGTGAAATATTTAGAGAGTAGACCTGAAAAATGTGTTCTGTTTTCTCCAAAACAGATAGATATAATTTTGACAACATTTTATACAATGTTAGTTCATGAACACATTACAATTTAGAAATCAAACGACTGAGCTACTGTGTAAGGTGAGCTACCGACTAAATTGACTATTGGAAAAGTCAGAAATTAAGCTAAAATATAAGTATACGCTTAAATAAATCCATTTACAAATGATGCACTATAGTAAAAGTGTTTTGCTGTGATAGTATTGTTCAAGGCCGATTTTAATTCACTGATAATTTGCATTGTATTAATATTTTGAAAAAGAAGGAATACAAGTTGTTGGTGTTGTACAGTTTTATGCAGAGTTATGCAACAGAGAACAGAGTTATGTAAAAAAAAAATGTTGGTAGAGTCACATTTTCTCAATGAGGCATAGCAGTATGCAAATTAGCCATCTGCCAGCTTTTTGATAGGGCACACTCCTTCACACACCTCCATGACACTGGGAGCATTGCTTCTCCCTTTAAAAAGTATCCATGTAACAAGCTATTCACAATAATGGTTGCATTTTATTATTTGATATTACCATTCAAATTTTACATTCATGAATTTAACAATTCCCCCCAATTGACAACTGACAACCAGCAGCTTAAATGTGCTGAATTACAGGATCCTAACAGTGTGGTTTTCTTTAGTCCTATAGTATCCAGTGCCTTGGCCTCCATCAACAGCCGCTGGGATCTGCCTGTCTTCACCCTGCCGTTTAACATACTGGTGTGTCTCCATATGGTGGCTACAGGACACTACAATCAATACTTCCCTCAGATTCTCATCCAGCCAACCACATCCATGTCTAACCTGACATGGTCTGAGCTGGATTATGCACAGGTAAAAGCTAACAACATGAGTCCATCAAAGAAGGGAAAGCTGTCTTAAATGTGGGTTTCATTGGCACTCCCCCAGAACAAGACAGAATGTTCAGTGACAGCTCTGTGTAGGAGATGTATAGATTGACGTCACAGACATTAAAGAGAGCTGGTTTAGAGCAGGTTTATCTGAAACTGACAAAAAGGAATTCCTTCTAGCATTTCTGATCAAATGTAATGTCATCTTTGAAGGAAAATCTGAATTTTACACATACATACTGTATAACCTGACATAACATTACATAACATTCATTCATTCTTTCATCTTCCTTCGGCTTAGTCCCTTATTTAGCTCATCCAATTCACCCATTGCGCATGTCTTTGGACTGTGGGGGAAACCAGAGCACCAGGAGGAAACCCACATTAACACAGAGAAAACATGCAAACCATGCAGCCACCATAACATAACATAACATAACATAACATAACATAACATAACATAACATAACATAACATAACATAACATAACATAACATAACATAACATAACATAACATAACATAATTTATTTATTTAAAACACAGCGGGTACCTTGATCTCTAAAGGGTAAATGGATTTGATGTCAATTATCTAAGCTTGATGTCAAAACGCCATCGAGATGACATCTAACAATGGTGTCAATAAACACATCTAAAATAATTAAAAGCACCAAATGCCAATGTTAGATGTCAATTTGATGTAATTTTAACAGCAATGTAGTTTACATGCATTTTAGGGATATAAAATCCAGTGTGAATTTGTAATCAAAGGCTTTAGATGAACACATTTTTTATGTTATAATATTAATGTTGTTATTTTGGTGGTTAATTAGGCATCAATGTGTGGATGTCAAATGCACATTATAGTTTTTACATCAAACCAATTTGTACACTGTAAAAAGTGCTGGTTTCCACACAATTCCTACATGTTTTCCCAACACAAATCGATATACCAACTTCCAAATTTAAGTGGATTGAACATAAAACAATTAAGTCATCTCCCCCAATAAATCTCAAGAATTGTGATGTTTTAGCTCATTTTAAATACGTCGTTTGTAGAGTATACGTTGTTTTTTTATTTTTAAAAAAGTACTTTTGATGTTGTTTCGAGGGTGCCATTTGGAGTGGTTCTAAAGTAGTAAAATGCCACAGGAAGTCGAACTGCTCACTTACTAAAGGAGAATGTCAAACAATTGATTTCAAACTCAAACTTTTAAAATATTAGAGATGAGTAAACCTTCCTGCCAGTTACTAAAAATGCAAGTTAAGTAATATTATGTAATGTTTTGTCACTTAAAAAATATACATAGCCTATTGAGCGTATTCTTCAATGCGGAAGTGCTCTTGTTTTTGCGATTGTTTTAGAACTTTCAATTCAGTTGCCTATGGGAAAAATGACTAGGAATAATAAACGGCAAAAAAAAAAAAGATCAAACTACTTGTTCTACAAACAAGTGTTTGGATGACAATACAAACAAAGTAGAATAATATAATAAGAAAATATCAGTTTGCGACAAGCAGCAAAACGAGCAGTTTTTAACGTCTAAAAATGAATGGAGGTGAATGAGACCGGATGTGTCGATCCAAAAAGAATAAAATGGCTGCAACCTCATAAACAGAGAATAAGATGAATAATAAATCAAATAAAAAATGCAATGGTTTAAAATGTATACATAATCATAATCAAGTGTAAAAATTTTGAAAATAGGAGAATTTCAGAAACAACTTTTGATATGGTTGCTAAAAATGCATCATGTAATTATATAAATTATTTGTTGGTAATTTTTGCATTTATAACCAGGGTCATGAATAAATAAAAATGAAAAAAAAAAAAATTGTAATAATAATTAAAAAAAAAACGTGTGAAATAAAATATCACACAAATTCAAGTGTAAAAATTATTCTGTAAAATTAAATGGTTTTATTGCGTTTAATGTGAAATAAATTAATGAAAAGTGTCAATTGCAGTATTAGCGATATTTAAATCTGTTAGTGTTGCATAAGATGTCCTTATCGGTTACCTCATCAGTGACTGCAGAATTCCTGCTAGACTGAATTCTGGAATGTTCTTTGCTTACTTTCTGTTTCTAAATTATACCCAGTTTGAATTGCAGTTTAAAAAGCAGTTTATTTAACAAATTCAACACAAAAAAAAATGATTCAAAGATGATTCCTTACTCATTTTTTTAGGTTAAGTGGTTGAAAACAATTTATTTGGGCTAAATTTAAACAAACAAATTAAGTTGAACATTACTAAATTTAATTTGTTTAAATTCAACCCATGTAAATAGTTTGCAGCACTTTTGCAGAAATCATTTTTTTCAGAGTACATGGTTTGTGACTTTTTGTCTGTGACCAGAATGTGATGTGCTGTATTTCAATATATTTTAATGTATTTGAATTTTTATTTCGTTGAAACAGCTCTTCCGCTCAATCCCTGTGGGCATTGGACAGGTATACGGATGCGACAATGCTTGGACAGGAGGAATATTCATGATCGCTCTGTTCATCTCCTCACCCATTACATTTGCGCATGCAACTATTGGATCAGCAGTTGGTATGCTGTCAGGTAAGAAGTCACAAGTCAATATTTCATTCTAAACATCAAGCATTGAGACACTGATGATTAATGTGTAACTTTACTTGCAGGTCTGGCTCTTGCAGCGCCATTCAAAAACATCTACATGGGCCTGTGGGGCTATAACTGTGTTTTAGCCTGCATTGCCATTGGTGGGATGTTCTACGCTCTCACGTGGCAGACACATCTGCTGGCTGTGGCTTGTGGTAAGTTCAGATCTGATATTCCCTCTGCTTCCTTCCTGATTGTGTAACTAACAGCAGTTTCCTTCATCATTAAGGTGCGGTCACATTACATTCACTGTGGTCAGATATTTCAATCAATTTCCAGGAAAAAAGTCCATTGTCTATTGTCATTAGTGTAGCAATGTAAAAAAAAAACACAGCTCACTCTTAAAAATAAAGATCCTTTAATGGTTGCATTAAGAAACTGTAACATACAAAAAAAAAGAGAGAGAGAATTATTTAGATGATCAATTTTTACACTAAGAAACGAGTGTTTTGGTACCTGGTACCTGATTATATATCATTTTTATATTTTTTATGTTATTTTTTGTGATCATTTTGGCAACTTGTGTTAGTTTAGTTTTTATTGACCTTTTTCTTATTTCACCCTCACTTTCTTAAAAAAATCCAGGTACAAAAAGTTCCTCTTAGGGCCTTTAAAACAGAACATCCCCATTGAAACCTATTAAAACAGAAATATATCATCCCAGTGATATATTTTTTAAGCAAAAAATTTCAAATAAAAATAAATTCCCAAGTTTCATGTCAGGGAACTGTTAAAATGGATACTGGATGCAAAGAAGAGAACAACATTTACTAACATAGACAGGGCCATTCAATGAATTATGAGTAACAAGGACAATTTGAGTCGAAAGTAATCGCTGTGCAAGCAAATCAAATAATTACATGGAGGGAAAACTGAACGAAGAAATATGCAGATACATGAAACTTTTAACATATGCAAGTTAATAGATTTTACTGTTTTTATTTTCATTTATAAAACCAATATTGGCATTACTGTATGTAAACAAACTGTAATTTAAAGTGCTTACAATTTTTAGATAGTAGATGGTGAGGAATGATGCTGGTTAAGAAATCTGTCAGTGAAAGTATGATAAAATGTAAACATTTGATACTTTTGTGGTCAAACTATTTTTTTTTTTTACATTTACTGTACACACAAAGGTTAATAAACCTGAAATTGTTCAGGCATTACTCTTTGGAACATTTATTTTTAAGAGTTCACTTCTCTTACTTTTGGTCAACATTCCAGATTCCAGTGACCATCTTTAAAATTACTAAAATCTTTTTAATGCTCATGGGAATATTTATATGACTCCTATTGTACTGACAATCATACTGTTACACTGTTAAAAAAAGGTTTTGCAAAACTGACCAAGAAAAACAATTTTTTAACTTCAATTTCAATTTTCATTTTTAATTGAATGTGTTTTGTTTGCATTTCTACATTGTTGTTTGTGAAATGCATTAGCAATTATGAGTAAAAATCCCTCAAATAACAATCTTGTTTCTCTTTAACAGCATTTTTCTGTGCATACCTTGGCTCTGCAATCGGAAATGTGATGTCTAATGTACGTATTTTAAACCCAGAAAACATCAAATATTCAGCCATTTTTAAAAAGTAGATTTTAATTCATTTGACATATTTTAACAGTTTGGACTCCCAGCATGCACCTGGCCCTTCTGTCTATCTGCCCTCACTTTCCTGTTGATCACAACGGAAACCAAATCCATTCATAAACTGCCTCTCACTAAAGTTGCCTACCCTGAACAAAACCTGAGATACTACTGGAAAATGAAGAAAGAGGAGAAAACACAAGAGGGAATTCAGGCCAAAGACACAGAATCACAGCTGGAGAAAGAGGAAATATCCATTTCAATGGAAAAGAAAGATCTGGATATTTGCACGGTGGATGTTCAGCAAGAGGAAAACACACTATAAGTAGATCAGATAGGACCTCAGAGGAAACTCAGCTTCATTTAAGACAATTATATGTTTCCGTCACATGATGTTTGAAAATTCCACACAATAATAGCTAAGAGACATTGTTTTGGACATGCCTACATTCATGAATGTGCGCAAGCCAAAATGCAAGAGCACGAAAAAGTGCTCTGAACAGATACACACTTTTCCTTATTATTCCAGAGATTGCAAATCTAAACCTTAAAAATTGTCATCATTAAGTGAGATGACACATAAATGTAAATGTATTATTTAAAAAAAAATTAACTTATTAACCTTGACTTTTTAAGTCATATGAGTTGTTTAAAGTCAGTGTCATGTAAGACTTGTAAGGTTAATTTGAAAGCAAACCCCAAATTTAAACCTTGTAACCTAATTTTGCCCCTTGCCATTCTCAAGTATAGGATTTAAAAGTTGACTGGTAAATCGATTCTTTAGGTGGCGTTTGCTATAGGTTGAAGATCTAAAAGCATTCCGCTGCACACAATTTCAAAATCATTTGCAATTCATAGATTTCATAATTGTAAGAATATGTTTCTTAGAAGTATAAAACAGTCAGTGCCTTAAATTAAGTTGAATCAGCTTAACTTTAAGTCTTTTTAACGTATGTTACATAACAACATCGTTACGTAACATCAGGTTAAAACAACATAAAAAAAGCAGTTTTTTTCGTGACATTGAAAATACATATTTTTTCTTTGAATCACAAAATGATCTTAGATCAAATATAAAACATTTCTGCAGCGTGCAGAATTTGTAAAACGCAGCATTCTGTAAAAGTCCCTAGTTCAAAATTCTGTAGCAGAATGAGCACGTACACAACAAGAATGCAAAAGGACTTCATTTTGATAATCAGCTGTCAAAACAACTTGTTATGCGTCACAATTCAAATATACAAGCCTATGTCACTTTTTGCTTCCAGCTAAGGAGAAAGATTAAAGCATGTCAAATGAAAATGTCAAAAGTCAAAAAGACAAAAAGTGCAGTTTGTTTTGTAACTGTTCATAATGTGTAATGCATCGTGTTGAATAGAGAGCCTGCTCTATTTCAGTGTTTTCTTCTGTAACAAATGTGTGTTATATTTTTAAAAATGTCTTTTATAAATTGCAATAAATTTATATTTTTTACATTAAAGTTACATTGGTGTATTCCTTTTGAAACAATAACCATTATACCCATTTAGAACATATATTTACTAAAATGGAAAAGCTAACTTGATAATTACTTAAAGTTCACCAGATTGAAATATATTTGCTATATTTATACCCAAACCAAATATCTCCTAATCAAAAAAATTGGGACAGTTTGGAAAACGCAAAAAGAAAGAAAATAGTTTGACTTGTATTTCACTGCAGACAATATAAACACTAAATATTCCCTGTTTTGTCTGGTCAACTTCATATCATTTGTAAATATATATTCTTTCCTGTCATTAAGACCTGAACACAGTCCAAAAAAGTCAGGACAGGAGCAATTTAGGGCTAGTACTAGGTAAATTGATTAAATAATGATGTGGGTTGAAACAGGTGATGTCAACAGGTGATTGTAATTATGATTTGGTACAAAAGCAGCATCCAAGAAAGACTAGCCTTTTAGGAGGAAAGATGGCCAGAGGATTGCCAGTTTACCAACAAAGAAAGATAGGAAGACATTTGGATATTTCATCTTCAGCAGTGCATAACATAATTAAAAGATTCAAAGAATCTGGAAGAATTTCAGTGCATAAAGAATAAGGCTGCAAGTCTAAGTTGAACTACCATGATCTCCGATCACTCAGGTGGCACTGTATCAAGAATCATCATTCATCTATAAGCAATATCACCACATGGGCTCAGGACTACTGTGGCAAACCTTTATCAAGTTCCACAATATGTAGTTACATCTACAAATGCCAGTTCAAACTGTACTGTGCCAAAAGGAAGCCCTATGTTAACAGTGTCCAGAACCATCGTCAACTTCTCTGGGCTTGGCGACATCTGGAATGGAGCATCACACAGTGGAAATGTGTACTCTGGTCAGATGCATCAGTTTTTCAGGTGTTTTTTTTGTAGAAATGGACGATGTGTGCTCTGGACCAAATAAGAAAAGGATTATTCAGAGTGTTACCAGCAACAAGTTGAAAAGCCAGGGTCTGTCATGGTATGGGGTTGTGTCAGTGCCCTTGGCAAAGGTAACTTGCACTTCTGTGATGGCACCATTAATGCTGAAAAGTACATCGAGATTTTAGAGCCTACTTTTGCCTACTTTTTACAAGCCCGTGAATATTTCAAAAAGACAATGCAAAACCACAATCTGCACACATTATAAAGTCCAGATTGTGGAGGAAGATGATACAGGTACTTGACTGGCCTGCCTGCAGTCCCAACCTGTCTCCAATAGAGAACTTGTGGCACATTTTGAAATGCAAAATGTGACAACAAAGATCCCATACTGTTGACCACCTTATGATTTGTTTGTCTTTTAAGTGTTGTGAAAAGGAATGCCAACATTACCACATTTAATAGGTAAATGCTTTACTGTTCAATTTTTTTTAAACGTGTTGCAAAAACTAAAACTGGAATGCATGTTTATATATATATATATATATATATATATATATATATATATATATATATATATATATATATATATATATATATATATATATATATATATATATATATATATATATATATATATATAAACAATCATGTGAAACGCGTTAAATAATGTGTTTTATTATCTGCAATGAAATACAAGTCAAATTAAATGTAGAAATACCTTCTTTCTTTTTATTTGTGTTTTCCATACTGTCCCAACTTTTTACTGATGTGGGGTTGTTTACAGTATGTGTGTGTGTGTGTGTGTGTGTATACAGTTGAAGTCTAATGAATTATTAGCCCACCTTTGAATTTTTTTTTTTATATTTCCCAAATTATGTTTAAAAGATTCAGGAAATTTTCATAGTATGTCTGATAAAATTTATTCTTCTGGAGAAAGTCTTATTTGTTTTATTACGGCTAGAATAAAAACAGTTTTTAATTTTTTTAAAAACCATTTTAAGTTCAATATTATTAGCACCTTTAAGCTATATATATTTTCAATTGTCTACAGAAAAAAAACACCATTATACAATAACTTGCCTAATTACCCTAACCTGCCAAGTTAACCTATATAACCTAGTTAAGCCTTTAAATGTCACTTTAAGCTGTATAGAAGTGTCTTGAAAAATATCTAGTCAAATATAATTTACTGTCATCATGGCAAAGATAAAATAAATCAGTTATTAGAAACGAGTTATTAAAACTATTATGTTTAAAATTTGTTGAGAAAAATCTTCTCTCCATTAAACAGAAATTGGGAAAAAATAAACAGGGGACTAATAATTCTGAGGTCAACTGTATGTGTATATATATATATATATATATATATATATATATATATATATATATATATATATATATATATATATATATATATATATATATATATATATATACATATATATATATATATATATATATATATATATATATATACATATTAGTATGGTGCCGGCCCTTCTTTTGCAGCTAATACAGTATTAGTTTGCTTTGGGGATGACAGATACAAGTACTTCACGTTAGCCAGATGGTTTTTGAGCCATTCTTTATGCAGAATAGTGACCAGGTCATTATGTGATGATGGTAGAAGAAAACCTTTTCTGACTCACTTTTTCAAAACAGACCAAAATGACTAAATAATATTTAGATCTGGTGACTGTGCAGGCCATGAGAGATGTTCAAGATGTGAAGTTTCATGTTCATCAAACCACTCTGTCACCAGTCTTGCTGTGTGTATTGGTGCATTATCATCCTGATACGACAATGGCACCTCCTGCAGGAAACAATATTGGAAATACGTCAATCTAGCACATAGGGCCTAGGGAATGCCATGATATTGCACTCCAAATCATCACTGATCCCCTCTATGCTTCACTCTGGGCATGGTCTGAGTGGTATGCTTCTTTGGAGCTTCTGCACACCATAATTTTCCCTGATGTGGAAAAGACAGTGAAGGTGGACTCATCAGAGATCAATACATGTTTCACATTGTCCACAGCCCAAGATTTTTGCTGCTGACACCCTTAAAACCAACGTTTGGAATTGGCATGAGTGACCAAAGGTTTGGCTGATATTACATCAAGTATACTTTATCCTTTGCACACCCCTTCCTATTCTTCATCATAAAACATAACAATGCTGTAATATTAAAAGAGATGTGAGGTCTTGAAACAAAATAATAGAGATTCATTTGCATTAGTCTTTGAAAGTCCTTGAAAGTCTTGTTCGCAATCACTGTATAACCCGGGGCTGGTGTCCTGATGTTGAACTATATACCTGCATACCGGACTGCCAGTCTGTCATGTGATGGTCATTGTGTGGCGTCAACAGAAGCAGAATCGTCTCCTATTAAAGAACTTCATTTCATCAGATACCAGCAGCCATCTGAAGATTCAAATCTCTCACATGAGTCTCCACAGATCTCAGATAGGAAATTCTTATGCAACAGACACTCTGATTTGATCTTAACCTATTGTTTAGAGCAAAATATCTCTCTTTTGCAATGGAACTTAAAATTACAACATCAATTACATAATGTACATTAGTGTTTCCCCCTGGAATACTCAGTTGTTTTTTAAAAGCGCAACACTTGTACTTGAAAAGCAAGGCAATTGCTTGTCAATAAAGGTCATCTTGAGATTATCTTTGCTGATAGTTAACTTTTTTGATAAGTGATAATGCACAATGGGACAGTTTGTTCTGCATTCCAATGAAGTAATGTACCATTACTAGAAGCCTAGAAGTTACTGTGATCCCATTTGCTTATCATCCACTGTAATGATTGTATGTGGTGGCCAAATTATTAGAATACTTGGTATATTTTGATTGTTTCAGATGTTTCTGTAGAACTGTCCATTACATTACTTATAAAATCTAGGCCTAAGCTAGGCCTATTTCACTGTCAATGCCACAATCATGTTTCTCATTCAAAGGAAAGTCTTTAGTTTCGTTTGATATAAGTTCTCAGGAAATACAGTTGAAGTCAAAATTATTAACTATTATTGGCTGTGAAATTTTTATTTTTTGTCAAATATTTCCCACGTTGGGGCAGCACGGTGGCACAGTGGGTAGCATGTTTGCCTTACAGCAAGAAAGTCCAAAAACATGGTAGAGGTGAATTGGGTAGGCTAAATTATCCGTAGTGTATGTTTATGAATGAGTGTGTATGAATGTTTCCCAGTACTAAATTAACTCATATAGAAGCAAAATTAACCAAGCAGAAAGTCATAGCAAGTTTAGGACAATAATTTTCTTTAGTAAATATCAAATATCTAATACAGAACTACCATTGTCCTAAATTAACTTAATACTTAGGTGATTTTGTTGCTATATTAGTTATTGTAGTACTAGCTATCACATCCTGCATAGTTACTTGTTAACAACGGACCATTATTCTAATTCTTACAGAAGCTTTTGTTGATGTGCAGTGAACGATAACCAGAGCTATCTTGTTTTAGGTTTCACAGAATGCAGTCAGGACATCCAAACCACAAGAAACAAACTGCAAGGTTTCTCAAGGTTTCGAGAAGAAATACTTCATATCACTGATACAGGGCATGTACTGTACAGTACATGCACCAGATATCTGATTAAGAAAGAACTTACAGTAAGTACAACACCTAGCAGGAATGTGCTGGGTGTGCACAAGAGAAAGCATACTTATGGTGAATTTCTCTGTAAGCTGAAAAGACATTATTGATTATGGTGCTAACACGTTGCAACTTTTCACACACAAGAAACAGTGCTCTAACAATATGCTGCTAAAGTTATATGATTTTGAGAGGTGCTTTTCCCCAGTCCACTGATTGCATGGATCCTGTAAATGGCCTCTTGAGCTACGATGAAATATAGTTGAGTTAATTAAATGACTAGAATGACTTTGTTGACTTCTTGTTTTATAAAAAAAAAAAAAAAAAAAAGTAGAAAGACAGGTCAGTGCTCAACTCATTTAATATGGGTTTAATATGAAAAACTAGGTTCTAATAATACACTAGGTCTAATTTACACTGTAGACCACAGGTGTCAAATCCAGTTCCTGGAAGGCCACAGCTCTGCACAATTTAGCTTTAAACTTAATTAAACACACCTGATCAAACTAATTGAGTCTTTCAGGCTTTTTTGAAACCTACAGATGAGTGTGTTGAAGCAGGGTTGGAACTAAACTGTGCAGAGCTGCGGCCCTCCAGGACTGAATTTGACACAATTTTGAAGTTCATCGCTGCACTGTACAAATTGTCAATTTTTAGTCAGTTAAATTGATAAGTTAAGATAACTAGACAAGTTAATTTGATTCAACTCAAAGATTTTACACAGCAATCTTTTTTTACAGTGTGATCTTTTTGTTTCATGAATTAAAAATCTCTGTAAAATTATGAAATCTGTCCATAATCCTGCACCACTCCATTAGACAAATGACCTCTTAGTCAACACAGGCTCGGGCTGGGAAAATGTGCTCTGGGATACATTTCTGAGAACCAAGAAATATGTGCCTCGGGGTAGATAATGGGTGCATTTTGTGTGTAAAAACAATGCTTGGGTGGTACTGCTCATCAATTACTTCCGTGCGGAAGGCTTTTCCAGTGTGACTGGTTTGGCGAACAGTGCCAGAATTGGGACACAAGGACTTGGGAGTGAACTTTGGTTCATATCCAGCAAAGAAAGCTTCCAGAAACCAGATAAATAAACCTAAAACAAAAAGCAATGTATTGCTGTGGTAAAAGCACATGGGCACAGCTTTTTTCTTCTAGTTTGCTTTTGAAAACATTATCAGCTGGGTTTAAGAAAGGGGGTGGGTGGGTTATTTGATATCGAGCTAATACATTATGCATGATGACACATGCCAGAAAGACATTGAAAGACGACCAAAAAACATACACAGTGGCCTCTGGTAGATTTGTGAGTATTGGAATGTATGAGACAATGTGCCCCCAGGAAAATATTTGAGATTGTCAAAAATGTAGACAGCAGTGTCTAGTAGTTTTGTGAAAACTAAAACTGCAAGAAAATGTAGTCCAGGGCACATATTTATTTGTTGTCAAAAATGTAGCCCTGGGCACAGATTTCCAATGAGCCTGGGTTGTCTTTGGATCAATTAAATTCCAAACTGAATCAATTTGAATTTAAGTAATAAAGACAATATCGTCTCGTGTTCAATAAGCACAAGAGACCCATGTAACACCTCTTATCCTCTCTATCTTTACCCCCACCTTCTCCTGAAGGCCTGTTTCCCCTCCAGGAGCCTCTGGTTGGGGAATGAGTGGCACCTTGTGGAACCATTGCAGAGAGGCTCAATGTCAAAACTTATTCATTCTCTTTTCCACGCTGGTGGAATGATCTTCCCATTCCCACACTGACTGCAGATTCACTAGTATCATTCAATCGACAGCTAAAAACACATTGATCAAACAATCCCCTGAGCGCATATAAAAAATAAATAAAAAACACTCCCTTCCCTCCTTATTCTAGCTCTAAATCCTTTGAGCACTAACAGTTACAATTAAAACTGTATAATATTAACAGTGTAATTAAAACATCTTTTGTGTATTGCCTCTTGCTGAATCGCTAAAAGCCTCCTTAATTTCAGGTCGATTTGGACAAAAGTATCTGCTGAATAACTCAATGTAAATATGAATGCATTTACTACTAGAAGACTAGAAGACTATTTGGACCATTAACTTTAAACGCTGAGAAAATGGGAAAGATTGTTTTGACCGGTGTTCTTTACTATTATTTTTGTCCACAGCAGCTGCATCGTGTTTAAAGTAGTGGATATTTGCTTGTGAATGAATGGAAATGTGCTAGAATAAACCTGTCATCCTCTGCGGTTAATAAAAATATTTTGAAGAATCTGTAGGATGTAGGAACAACTGGGATTTTAATGTACAACCTATGAAGACTTATAGAGAATAGAAATACCTCCCGGACGAGTCTCTGCATTGATCTACTCACACCTGCAGTTGTCCATGATGGACGTCCAGCGTTCTCCAGCCTCTAGTGCATAGATTGCAGCTCTGCACAAGAAGTTTGGCCAGAGGAGAAATGGTCGTGCCCAACTGAGCCTGGTTTCTCTCAAGGTTTTTTCCTTTACTTGTGTCAATTGGTGACGTTTTGCTCCTCGCCACTGGTTTGCTTGGTTGGGGACTTGTGGAGCTGCTCATCGATGGATTTGCTACACTAAACTAATCAAAACTAAACTTCAACTCTGAAAACTGGACTGACAAAGATTCAATTTACTAGAACTTTTATGTTAACCTCCTAGGGCTTGAGTGTCCACATTTGTGCACAGCACATTTTAGCACTTAAGAGGCTATTTAAAATACTTTGAATGTTTTATATTTTGTTACAGACATACAGTGTCATTCTGCAACTGTTTTGCTGCATATGAAATGTCCCAAACACTATATTTAACAGTACAAAATGGGACAAAATGTGTTTTTACTCTCTGATAGTCAAAGCAAGTTAATGTTAATGGTAAATATGCATTAAAAAAATTCAAGAAAAAGTGTTTTATGTAAATTCAGACCATGAGTCCACATATATGGACATAATTTTTCTCGAAAAGTACATTGTATCAAAAGATGATACTTAGGTTTTTATTCTAATTAGGTTCTAATAAGCCCAAATAACAAAGAGAAATAAAAAATGCATGTAAAAAATACCTTGGGCCTTAAGAGGTTAAGCTGATTTGACATATCTACATTGTAAAAGTGCTAGAGAAATAAAGGTGAATTGAATCAAATAGTTAAAAAAAGCCAGTGAGCAGTAGCTCTGTGCACAATAATACCTCATTGAAAGCCAGAAAATGGCTAAGGTACAATTGATTTAAAAAATATATATAATAAAAATTAAATTAACAGAAACTGAAATAACCAAATGTTACAGCAGAGCTCCATAAAACAGCATCTCTGAAGAAACAGAGCAGTGACACTCCTCTTAGTTTACAAAACAAACTGAGTCTACATGATTTTGTTAAGTCAGAATGGAGCACAGTCTCTGAGGAATGTTTCCAGCACCTTGTTGAATATACTGCAAAAAGCGTTAAAGCAGGTACAAACTGGTATCTAGTAAAGAGGCTGGAGAGCGTAGGCAAGAGTTCAATTGAGGCCAGCAGAGGACTGCAAGTCACCTGTGGTCAAAATATAAATCTCAAGTCAATTTAAGTAGAATCAGTTCAAGTACTTTCAGCTATACTGCCAAGCAGTGTGGGAGAAAGTGAAATCAGAGAAGAGCACCTCAGGAATTACAGTATTTTCTCCATATCCAAGTATCAGAGCCAAGTCATTGAGATTTGACTGGATACCAAAGAACAGAATAAAAACAAGAAATGAAAAGCATCTGTTTATTGCTGAAAAAGAGAGAGCAGAACACAGAGTATAGGTAATAACGGTAGACTTGCAAGTGCTAACAAACATTCATTCATTCATTTTCTTTTCGGCTTAGTCCCTTTATGAATCTGGGGTCGCCACAGCGGAATGATCCACCAACTTATCCAGCATATGTTTTACGCAGCAGATGCCCTTCCAGATGCAACCCATCACTGGGAAACATCCATACACACTCATTTACACACATTCACTACTGACAATTGAGCCTACACTGTAAAAAATGTGATTTTAACAGTAAAAGCCTGTACAATCTACAGTGAAACCTGTTAAATGATTAACAGCTCATTTCTGTACAAAATATGGAAAATCAGAGTGTCTGAAATCTCACCACACACCCTCATTCACTAGTCCCTAAATTAGTCAATTAGTTTAGTCCACTAGACAGAGTGAATGACCGCAAATAAGTGAATTGATGAACACCTGCAGCTAACAAGCACAATCACTGAAGGAAAGAACAAGAAATAAAACCACAGACACAGCCTCACACCAAACCAACTGAATTAAAACAGAGGATTAAACAACTCCACTAAATAACAGCATTACCAACTTCACTGATTACAGTTTGACTTCAATTCTCTCATATCTGCAAGAATATTTGATTATTAACAGAGGTTTATATTTTTATTGAAAATGTTTGATTTGGCCTCACTATCATGGAGATCAGCTGTGTCTCTGGCTGTTATAACTGTGTTTCTGAAACTCATCAGTTACAGCAAGAAAAGCGACGAAAACCTTTAAGTACTTATTACAGATTTAAAAATAAAAAAAGCTGCATAATTCATCTATACCATATGTTTTTGGACTTGTGGGAGAAACCAGAGCACCCAGAGAAAACCCACGCGAACACAAGGAGAACATGCAAACTTTACACAGAAACACCAACTGACCCAGCCAGCCGAGGCTCGAACCAGCAACCTTCTTGCTGTGAGGTGAACGTGCTACCCACAGTGCCACCATGGAGCCCTGCTAACAAACAGTTGTATAATTATAGGAACAATACAATAAGCAGACCTAAACCACCTTGCATCATAAATTGCTTGTGCCCTCAAATGATAATTTATTATATATAAAAAATAAAAAATAGGTCAAACATATGATTTTGGCATTCCAAAAATTTCAGATACTTATCCACTTTATGTGCCTCATGATAACTAAGCTTGAACTTTCATTTTTGAATGTAATTATGCAGCTGTTAGCATGACTTGTATGTTGTTTTGCAAAACAATTTTGTTACTATGGCGAAACAATTAAAGATAGCGATGGATTAGTGGTATTGTTACTGGTTAAAAATCAGTTTGTGGGTAGGTTTACATTCAACGAATAAGTTCCAATACTAAAAACACTATAGGGGCTTTAGTATTTGTTTAGGGGCAAACACTTTTCTAACAGGGTTATGTAGTTTTGCATTTTGTTTTCTCTTAATAATATAAACCTTCATTTGAAAACTGCATGATGTGTTTACTTGTGTTATCTTTGACCTCGCTTTTGCCAATTGGTGAAGTTTGTTTCTCATCACTGTCCCGCAACTAGTAGAGCTACACATCGTTGGATTTGGCTTTCAGCAGTGACAAATACACTGAACTGAACTTTATCTATGAAAACTGGACTGAAGCAGTTTAATTTTTTTTAGAACTACATCTACGCAAAGCAGTAATGTACTTTTATTGGTAATTTTTTGAAATTGCATGGCTTACATACCTACTAGTTTCATTTAAGTAAAATGGTTTGCTCCTTATAATGAAGTGAGGTATATTGTGTGTGTTTGTGCATTGAAGAGCCGCGGAGTACATTATAACAGCTGACCAGTCGGGAATACGGATGCTGTATTTGAGCATCTGATCTGATGGCAGACACTAAATTAGGAGAAAGGTTTTCTCTCGCACTCTTGCAGGTATAATGGCTTTAACACATGCCTTTCTTTCTAAATAAAAGTTTTGCATCACAAAAACACTCCGTAAGCCACTGAAAACAGTATTGACACCCAGTTGAGAAACACTAGCCCTACTCTGGCTGATGACAATTCTCAACGGAAATTCTAAGCAGGCTACCAGAAGGCGCTGCTCACTATGGCGCCCTCCATGCAGCAACGAAAAAGGTTTATACACATTTTAACTTCTAAAATTCCATTTTGATAATTCTTACACAGCACTAACAATGTGAGAGCAAGTTTTTGGCATAGGACAGAAAATACGTAAAGACAACTAACCTCCCTACTGAAAAAAACAGCTTAAACCAGCCTAGCTGGTTTTAGCTGGTCGACCAGACTGGTTTTAGAGGGGTTTTGGCCATTCCAGCCTGGTCTTAGCTGGTCAGGCTGGAAAATGACCTGCTAAAACCAGCTATAGCAAAACAATTAAAGATAGCGATGGATTAGTGGTATTGTTACTGGTTAAAAATCAGTTTGTGGGTAGGTTTACATTCAACGAATAAGTTCCAAGACTAAAAACACTATAGGGGCTTTAGTATTTGTTTAGGGGTAAACACTTTTTCTAACAGGGTTATGTAGTTTTGCATTTTGTTTTCTCTTAATAATATAAACCTTTATTTGAAAACTGCATGATGTGTTTACTTGTGTTATCTTTGACTTCGCTTTTGCCAATTGGTTGTTTCTCATCACTGTCCCGCGACTAGTGGAGCTAGATTTTAGCTGGTCGACCAGCCTGGTTTTAGAGGGGTTTTGGCCATTTCCAGGCTGGTTTCCAGCCATTCCAGCCTGGTCTTAGCTGGTCAGGCTGGAAAATGACCAGCTAAAACCAGTTTGACCAGCCTAGCCAGGTTGGGAGCCCAGCCAAAACCAGCTATGTCCAGCTTAAACCAGGCCTGGAGCCTGGAAATGGCCAAAACCACTCTAAAACCAGGCTGGTCAACCAGAATAGGCTGGTTTAAGCTGGATTTTTCAGCAGGGCTATATTTAAGTTAGGGCTGCACAATATATCGTTTCAGCATCGATATCGCAATGTGTGCATCTGCAAGTCACATCGCAGGATCTGCAATGTTGGGATTATAGAGTTAAATTATAAAAAAGTAAAAGTTTATTATTTTTAAAGAGATAGGTTACTCAAAAAATACCATTTTCTTTACACCCTTGTTTCAAACATTTATGAGTTTTCTTTTTTTTTAGATGAACACAAACAGAATATAATTTAATAACTCCTATAGTGTTGAAACAAGTGAAGTGTAAAAAGTGAGTACATTTTAATATTTGAGTAAGCTGTCCCTTTAAGGGCTGTGACTGTGTGAACATTTCAATTTTTCAAATTTTAAAACATCCTGCCACAAGATTTGTTTTGTAATTTTAATGAAGATTAAATAATATACAAGGAAGACTATGCAGTGTTCATTACTCAATATCTGTACCTGAATAGTGAACACCTGAAAACTAGAATTCACTTTTATCTTTACTATATTTTATTTATCTATGCTTGTCATTTAGTTGTTATATATTATTTGAGATTCACTTCTCTACAAAATCCCCACAATCAATCCAAATAAACCTGTTGAATCATCTGGTGAAATTGTATTCACATCGCAATATGCATCACAGAAATAAAATATATGGTAATGTCAGGTTTTTCCAATATCGCTCAGCACTAATTCAAGTGTACAAATATTTGTTAAACTGATTTCCATGACTTTTCCAAAACTTTGTGTGTTTTCCCAAAACTTTTCCAGGCCTGGAAAATGCCATGTCAAAATTCCATGACTTTTCCAGGTTTCCCATGACCGTATGAACCCTATATGGAAATAAAGATCATTTGAGTTGAATTTGACTAATGAATTTGCGTGATGAACTGAAACATTAAAGTGTGACATGTATGTTAAAGTATTATATTAATATATATTATATTGATGTAAAATATGTTGTGTTCCTCAATCTTTGCACCAGTATCTTCAGGAGAAATAAAACAAGAAAATAAGAAAGAAGACAGTGCCATCTACTGAATGCTTGGAAGGACAACTTGTGAAATTTGTGCACAGTGTTTTGTTTATTTTTTTGTTATTGTCTTATAAAGAGTCAGTGTTGAGCAACATCTTAAAAACTCAGGATCCAAACCCAATACAAAGCTGATTAACAACATAAAATAATCAAGACAATTCCACACACAATCTGTTCAAATAAACAAATCCAATTTTTCTTCAGGCATTAAAAACCTTTAAAGTTGTCACATTTTATAAGCAAGCAATATTTTTCCTGTTAAACTAGCTGTCAGGGTAAAAAAAAATAACAACAGAAGTTTTGCAAAAATGAACTAGCATTTTTTTTTTATAAATCAGCCTGTTAGAGGCAAAAGAAAACATTTCAGATAAAAAAAGAATCATTACAGAAGTACTTATTTTTTTGAACGGCAGCAGGTAACACAAAAATGCCTCATGAAGGACACAGAAATCCACAGGTTTATATGAGGACATCTGAATAATAACAGCAAATTAATTCAACATTTATTTGAACACTTCGTTCTTTAATTAGTCAGTTGAATACAGATACAAGGGAATCACAATCCTAATGCTTGTGTTTGAACAGATTTATAGAAAAAAACATAAATACATTCATTGATGACTGTAACGCTCAAACCTGACATCAAAAGTGTCTATTACAGTGTAACAATGCTGCCGTTGTCCTTCCTTTAAAGGCTTGTCATTTAATTCTATCACAAATGCATGAATAAAGCTTATGAGCAAAATAACAACTGCTACATACAAAATATTTACAATGTACCAGCTGTATTACAATGTACCAATCCTATCTGGCGTTTTATGAGGTTGACCTGCTGAGCGATAAAAAACAAAACAAAAAAACAACCACACCTGGAAGCGTTTTCATTTTTCAAATAAAAACAGATTCTCACACTCCACAGATTTAAACATCTTTATAACTGAACTAAAATAATATTAAAAATGCATGCAAAAAAATACACAAATATTCACACTCAGTGTTGCTTTAGGAGAAATACTCTATTTTCGTAGATTAAAGCAAAGCATCTTGTGCGTATTTGTGGACTGTATGGCTTGACAACAAGGTGAATAAAACTGCATTTTACACATGCATTATGAGATTGTTTTGACCCCATTTTAAAGATAAAAGCAATCTTTAAAAACAATTCCTGAATAGCAAAAAAATTGTTAAAAAGAAGAAAATAAAATCATAGACTGCAATCCTTGGGTCATTATCAGTAGCAACCTGCGATGACAAAAGATGAACAAAACAAAAACAAATAACAACTCTCCATCAGTGATGTGACTTTAGAGACCCTTTCTGTCTTGTGGCAATTTCACAACATCAGACTACCATTAACTAAAGATCCCAAACATATTCATATGGGTCAAATTATGCACATAAACAATAAAACAATAGACTTTAGCCTTTTTTGTTCGTTTATATATATATATATATATATAAAATAGATATAGATGTTAAATAGTGAAGGTCCATCAGCATGTGCATAGCAAAACACAAAATAAAATACACATATTAGAAGGCTAACTTTTTTTACCTAATTGCAAACCAGCACAAACAATAGATAATATACACACTAAACTCCAAAATAAATCTTGTGCAAAGGATCAAAGTATTGAAGATTTGTAAGGCAAAAACATGTACACAGTCCTGCATACAAGCATTACAGAGCCTTAACATGATTAAATTCACCTCCACATGCTTGTGGGGCAATTCAATTTTCTTGTAACATAACTTCAGCTTTCAGCAACTGAATATTTAGCCAATGCATGATAAAAGGTATATTTAAAAAAAAAAAAAAAATAAATAAATAAAAAATTATATATATATATATATATATATATATATATATATATATATATATATATATATATATATATATATATATATATATATATATATATATATATATAAAGAAAATTTGCTGTTAATTCAATCACCCTTAAGCCTTAATTATTTTTTTAAAAGATTTTTAGCTGACTGGTGATTCAAAACAAACAAGTCAACTCCTACCAGCATTTTAAGAGTAAAACACATTCTGGCAAAACAAAATAAATACCCATGACTCCTGATGAAACATTGAGGTCTTATGAATTGAAACGATCTGTCAGTGAAAGAAAGTGAAATTTTTTTTACAATAGTATTACCCTTAACCCATTTTGTAAATTAATAAGATCTCAATATAACATCTTTACACTGGGCAAATTCTGACACAGGCTTCTCCCAAAAGATATAAGGCAGGAGGCATGATTGTGGAAAAATATATATATTTCTCAGTTTTTACATTTGATATACATGTATGTATATATATATATATATATATATATATATATATATATATATATATATATATATATATGTATGTATGTATGTGTATGTATGTATGTATGTGTATGTATGTATGTGTGTGTATGTATGTGTGTGTGTGTGTGTGTGTGTGTGTGTGTGTGTGTATGTATGTATGTATGTATGTATGTATGTATGTATGTATGTATGTATGTATGTATGTATGTATGTATGTATGTATGTATGTATGTATGTATGTATATATATATGTATATATATATATATATATATATATATATATATATATATATATATATATATATATATATATATATATATATATATATATATATATATATATATATATATATGCATGCATGTATGTATGTATACAATTACACTATTTATTCTTTATTTTTTATTTTTTTTACATTCAAGAGCCGGAAGCTACTGACTTTCATTTTATGAACCATCATTAAAGTTTCATCTAAGATGTCTTTAATGTTGTACTGAAGAAAACAGCAAATCTTCATTTTGGGGGAACTGTCCAACTCTTAAGTGATGCTGATGGGAGGTTTTGGTTTTTTAGCCACTGACAAGAAGGGTTTAAATTCAACATGTAATTTTAACAACCAGATGTGCCCTGAGCAAGCTGAACCTTTGAATAGTGCAAATAGTGCTTGAGGCTTGAGCCAAACGCATAACTGAGCCGGACTGCCTCAAGTGCTAAGGTTATCACACAGGAAATCATAATATGCTGACTTAACGGTTTCATTTCTCTTAGAACTTAAAGGAGGAAAGAAAATACATCTAGTTCCACATATAATGTCCAAACTTGTTCATTTACAGAAGTTAGGCTAAATGCTATCAGACAGATAATTGGCAAGCTTCTGGCTATTTCACAGCTCAGGAAAATTCCCTACGAGATGCCCTGAAAATATATATATATATTTTTAAATGGCCCTTTACATCCAAGTAACCCTGCCCTTTCTGTCTCAAGCTTGACCTAACGTTTGTACATTTCTAGCTCTGGCTGTCGACACTGAAATCTCTTCACCTGAGGGAGTGAGAGGCACAGGACCTCTCACTACAACCAGATCTGGAGTGTCTTCAAGTTCTTCTCCATCCATCGCATGTTCTGTTTGATGGTCTCAATGGCTTCCTGCACGATCCTCATCTGAGAGCCCTTCGCTCCTAGAGAGCTGAAGAAGTTCTGGACCTAAATGGAAAAGAAAAACAGCAATAACGTAGAACCAATAAGCGAAAATCTTGCAAATTTGTATGATGGTGACGTTTCGACTAAGAACTGACCTCTGTGAGATGTGTTTTCGTAGAAAACTGGCTTGTTGTAGATGTGATGATGCTCTGAATGGCAAAGGATCCAACTGGAAACCTAACATGAAGAAAAAAAAAAACAAGGAAAAAATCCATTTATACTTACAAGGTGCATTGTGTAAGTTTGACACCCAGTGGTTGAACTATTATTGCACTCCTGGTTCAAAACACATTTTCACTCACCATAATACAAGTTTGCTCAATTTGAACCTCCTCTGACGACTCCACGCAATTGCGGGTTGCCAAATTGATAACACTAACAGGAGAAGGCCTGAGTGTCAAGCCTAAACACTGTCCTATCTTAAAGCGTCGACATGATAGAAGGAATATTGGT
Organism: Danio aesculapii; assembly: GCF_903798145.1. Lineage (NCBI taxonomy): Eukaryota > Metazoa > Chordata > Actinopteri > Cypriniformes > Danionidae > Danio > Danio aesculapii. The sequence goes on from NC_079439.1 coordinate 55,858,381, forward strand.
AACACTTTATAATAACTACACAATATAAATCATATATTAAGTATTAGCATCTGGAGAAATCTTTGTAAAGCATCAACTCTACATTATTAAACATTAGTAAGCAGTTTATAACTACAGCTGCAAATGCTCTATATCCTTGACTTATAACCACATTTATAACGTGCTTAATAATTGTACTTCCATAATTTGTGACTGGTTGTTTTTTCATTACTAAATTAAGTATTGCATTATTTACAAACCGTTTGTATTTAAGAGTAGTTGGAGGTTTTTAAGATCATTCAGAATGAGTTAACGATTAATAAACTATTGAAATCAACGTTTATATATCTTATTATTCAGGCATATAGTAATGGTTACTATGTATGTTAATAAATGCTTTATTAACTCCATGCAGTTTTGTGACCTAATCTGAGGACTATTTATGCTTTATAAATCCCTTATAAATGACAATTAAAAGCTCAGTATCAAAAGAACAATACATCTTTGCAATCTTTTCTAAAAAGTCAAATTACTGTAAACTTCAAAGTTTGCCGAATAACAGGAGTGTCAAAATACAACAAAAATGGGATAAAACAACAATATAATAATTTAACAATATTATAAGATGCAATGTTTAAAATGTACATTAATTTTATTTTAGATAAGGTTGCAAAGATTAATTTTTTTATTTGATACAGTTTCATTTGTGGATTTTCAAATGAAATGAAATGAATAAAGTCGTCAATTTTCTTTTTTTCCAGTTTAAAATATAACTGAGCCTTTAATTGTCATTTATAAAGCATAAATAGTCGTCACTTTAGATTAGGTCACAAAATTGGATGCAGATGAGTTAATAAAGCATTTATTAACAAACAAATTAACTATTAGTATATGCTTGAATAATAAGAATTATAAATGTTAATTTAAATAGTTTATTAATCATTAACTCATTCTGAATTACCTTAAAAACAACCAACTATGCTTAAATAACTGGTTTGTTAATAATGCAGTACTTAATTTAGTAATGAAAAATAGATCATTAACAAAATATGAATACACAATTATTAAACACATTATAAATGTGGTTATAAGTCAAGAATACAGCATTTGTAGCTGCAGTTATAAACTGCTTACTAATGTTTATTAATGTAGAGTTAATGCTTAACAGATAATGATTTTACTAATTTCTAATGCTTAATAAATGGTTCATAGCGTGTAGTTATTAGAAAGTGTTGTTACCCTCACAGTTGAACAACATGATAAATGACAATGATAATCTCAGGTACACCACATGTGCTTTATTTAAAGTAAGGAACCATTTATTTTATTTTACTTACACTTGCATTCTACCACTACTCTGCTACCTTTCCTGATATGCCAAATATGTCCCAAAAACTGAAATATTTATGTGACTTTTCATCCTTGTTCATTCATGTAAAGCAGCTTTGAAATAATCTACATTTTATAAAGTGCTATAGAATAAAGGTGACTTGACATCATTTTATTTAATGTCTATGCTGACTAAAGATGTATTTAATTGATCAAAAAATACAGTGAAAATAGCATTACTCTGAAATTACTGCTGCGTATATTCTTCAACACTGTTGATTGGACATTGTGTCTCAACAGATGTGATTGCGATTGGCTCTAATTATCATCTGTATACATGAGTGCCTACAGTGGAACATATCAAGGGGATCGCACACCAAATAATCCATGCTGCACAACGCCTTGCACTCGTCTTTACATTGTTTGCTATACATTGCTAAGCAATGCAAACAGACGAAGAATGACAACCCTAGTGTGCATATTCTCACAGAAAACAATATTTACAAATCTAAAAGATATGGCGTGACAGCGTTTCAACATGTTTTACCTCAGATCTTTAGTCAGATTCAGTATGGTGCCACTAGCTGTTTCTATCCACCTATTTTTTTGTTCATTTTGTAACATCATATAAAAAATTGCATAAAGGAAATGCCAATATGCGTGGAAATTTTAAAAATGCTTGTAAAAAACTTTTATCAATATCAAAATTTTGTGATGCATTTGAAAATTTAGTTAAAATCATGTGGTTATGATTTAACAGATCATGATATAACAAAAATAAGCATGTGGAACAGGCATTTTGCTCCTTCTAAAAAGTCATATTCATTTGTTTATTTTCCTTTGGCCCTTTATTCATCAGGGGTTGCCACAGTGGAATGAAAACTTACACAGCATATGATTTACACAGCGGATGCCCTTCCAGCTGTAATCCAGGACTAGGAAACACATAAACACTCTCACATTCACACACATACAATACGACCAATTTAGCTTATTCAATTCAACTATAGCGCATTGCTTTGGACTGTGGGGGAAACCAGACCACTCAGACGAAACCCACGCAAACATGCAAACTCCACACAGAAATGCCAACTGGCTCAGCTGGGACTCGAACCAGCGACGTTCTTACTGTGAGCGACAGTGCTAACCACCGTGTCACCCTAAAGTCATATTTAAGTCCTATATTGTAAGCAATATTATTGCACTCCTAATGATTGGTCTCACTCTTAAAAAAGCCACTGCATGTTCATAGTGTTTCGTCTTCTGAGATGCAAGTAATTTTTTTGTGTGAGAAAAAAAAAGGTCCACAGTAGCTTTTCCTACGGCAGCAAATTACATTTATCTTTTTGATATTTGACGCCAGTTTATGAGGAAGTGACAATTTTATTCTCTTTGACTCACTGAATAAAATCTGTGCTTTATTCTCAAAGATTTTATATGATATTCCTGTTTTGCAGATAAATCAACTTTGAATGAAAACATAGCGTCTGCGGACAGATGACTGTTGCTCACTTTAGTCTTTCTACCGTTTCCCTGTCATTCCCTACTTCTCACAGATTTCCACGTTCATTTAAGTGCCATTTTTTTAAATACTGAGGTAGACATGAAGTGAAAGTGTGTGTGATGGGGGTGGCGTCATTACACTTTAATTAAAAACAAAATACTTTAGTAACACAAAGATCTCTTGAGTCCTATACCAAAGAGCTTAGAATGACCAAGAGGCGACACTCAATAGAACGTTCCATTGCAAGCAGCCCCGGATTCCGCCATTTTGGAGTGAAAGCGGTCAGCTGTCCATTGGATCTTATTGCTGTCGCGATGGCAAGCAGCTGCTTTGTTTTTTATTTATTTATTTAAAAAGCGCATTAAAGCTGAGATACAACCTGAAAGACGACAATACAACACTCACTATCACAATCATCAGCACTTTTAATAGTTTATTTTACAGACTTATAATATGCTGTTGCTCTATTGCAGGGGTGTCCAAACTCGGTCCTGGAGGGCCGGTGTCCTGCAGATTTTAGCTCCAACTTGCCTCAACACACCTGCACGGATGTTTCTAGAAAGCCTAGCAAGTGCTTGATTAGCTGGCCCAGGTGTGTCTGATTGGGGTTGGAACTAAACTGCTCTATTGGAATTTTCATTGCAAAATGGCCGCCGCGCCATCTAGTGGCTGTTTCCCAAATCGCACTTGAGTGTCACCTCTTGGTGATTCTATGCTCTTTGCCTATACTGGCACTGTAAACAACATCTATAAGTGAACAGTATTCATGTTTTTATTTTTTCCCAGTTTATTTATGCTTTTGAACTGCATTGTGGGGCCTTGATCTGTCTTCCAACAACTTTTTAACCTTGAAAAAGTGACTTTATGAACATTTTTAATAGTTTAAAGTAATATATTGTCTGGGTTGTTGTTGTATATTACGATACAAAAACCTTGTAATAAACCATCAGTATAATTTCGTATTTATTCGGTCCCATAATGCAATTCACAACTGTAAATAAACTGAAATGCGGAAACTGTTAAATAAAGGTGCAGTAGTTGATTGTCTTCAAAAACATTTTTTGTTCTGCTGATTGAAAGTCTCTTCACATTCCAATCGTAATGATTTAAATAAATGATCTAAATGTATTTATATGCATTTTTATATTCTGGATAAGGCATAAAACTAAAAAATCTTCATCCAATTAAATATTGTCGGGCCGATAATTCCCATAATTCTGATAAGTAGGCCAAACTGTCTGTCAACAAATGTAGATTTGAACATCTGCAGCCGTTCACGAAGATCCACCATTTTGCGGGCACGCGCATGCACACGTGTTCACCTGCAGCTGGATATTATTGAGAGAGCAAAACAAATGCTCACTCTAAACACATTTAAAAAATCCTGAATCAATAATTGAGTTAGTTTTGCACGCTGGAGGAAGGATGACACAATGGCTGAAGTATTCCTTTTAGACAGGTAAGGTTATGTTTTAAAACTATTTTAGTCACTTAACGTTGATGTAGATTGGGTTGTTTTTTACGAACGGGTTATATGCACAGAAATGTTGTTTAGCCACTGAAATCTCGCAGCAAAAGTCAGCTGTGGCTATTTTCAGTTTTTATAAGGTCCTTTAACAGTATCGATAATGTAAATACTTATTTAGTTAAATAGCGCTATTCCACCTAGCCTGCTTTACTGAGCTGAAGTTGGGTTTTATATTCACATCACATTGGTTCATTTGTGAACAATGACAACCTGTGATGCGCTCCCTATATTGTTTAACATGCTACTCTGAATATTCCGTTTGAAATAGCATGCTCGCCGCAGGCCAAGCACTAAGCAGAGTCGCTATAGGACAGCATGGGAGAGAGAGTTGTCTGTTATCTTTAAGGGGCGCATGCTCATGTTTCGGAGGGACTGTGTTTCGCTAATCGGTTAACATTGTGGCAGATCATCCACTGCACCTTTAACAGAACTTTATTACATTGTGTGAAAAATTCCTACTCACTTCTGGGTGATTTTCTCCCAGTTCTCCTTCATAAAATCCCAAGCATAGAGGTAGCCAGCAAAGTCCCTGCAAACTGTGTGGATCACCAAAGGAAATTCTTGATTTTGAATTTCACTCCCATCAAGACTTTTCTGCAGGATCCTAAGACAGAAAGCCAAAATAAACTTGGTATCGAGTGTGCTGACAGCTCGAAAGAATTTTCCATTCAACAAAGCAGATCATCCAGGCTTACCAAATGATTTTCCGTACATCCTGAGTGCTTGCCAAGGCTTCCAACATCTTGCGCTTCTCTGTGTCATAGATGGAGTGTTTATAAGAGTCTAGAAGCTCACTCCATCCTTCATCTGTTTGGGCAGCAACTTTGAAGACCGTTCTCATCAGATCGCTGGGAATCCTTGAAAAAAAAAACATGCCATAATACAAGATGATCCTCTGTTTTCAAGAAATATTGCAATGAGTCAATAGCTGTTTCCATCCAAAAATGCAAATTAACTTTATACGCAAAACTGAATATTTACATAAAAGACATGCGAATAAAGTAACATTTCCATCTGACAAAATCGCCACGTCCTGATTAATTGCCGCCAAATATCAACAGTAAAAATGGAATTTGCTGTGGTAGGAGAAGCTGTGTAAATCTTTTCTTCATTTAATAAATGACACCTCAAAAGGCAGTCCTGACACGCAGTGAACAGTGAAGTGGTGTTTGAAGGCGTAAGAAGCAGAGCACAGACGCTCTTGATACAGGAGGTCATTTATAATATAATAACACTAATACTGAAATGGTTAAGGCGTTTTAGAATGGCCAAAACAACATTTCGTGTTTTACAGTGTGCTCAGCCTGCTAGTTTATCCATTCACACACATTTCTATTATCAAATGATGTCTTATATCAAAATCACATGACTTTTTTAAACATGCATACTGGAATTTATATGGTAAAAGTGTTTCCATCGTAGTTTATGCGCATCTTTTCTTATCGAAATAAAAGTTTTCTACTCACTCATGCGCATACGTTTTTTTGGGCATTTTAAAAATGTATGTGCATCTAGGCGATTGCTTTAACCGATTTTTTGCGCATGTACAAAATGCGCTCAAAATTAAGTGGATGGAAACGTAGCTATTGGCTTTATGGCCACATACACACTGCAGCTAAATTCACTTGTCATTTCAGATTTTAGTGCTTAACCCTGTTCTGTACACACAGACAAAATTAATTACATAAGAATTCAGATATGACAAATGGATTACAAATATAATTGATACCCAACTTATAATAATAATAACTAATTATTCAATTTAATTCTGTACACAGTGTAGATTTTTGTAAAGTTCCAAGGAAACAATGTGGGACTTGACTTGATGTTACCAGATTTTGCAAGAAAAACAAACAAAAATTTTAAACAAAAATTAAGCAAAATGCACAAGTTCATGATAAAATTAAACCCAAATGCTTCACACTGATATAGGTCAGGATAAAATTGCATAGTTTTATATAAAATCTGATAAAAATGATTAAATAAGATTTAAATAAATAATTAAAAGATTACTCTATAAAAACGTATCATTTAATTTATAGTTTAGCTATTAAAACAAACAAAAACATTATCAAAATACAGTAAATTAAAAAGTGTAAATAAATTATTAAAGTAACTCAAAATAAACTAAATCATTTTCTAAATTTCATAATTTAATGATTATATTTTATTTCCTAGAAACAATATAGATGTCTTATTTTAAGTCTTTTATGCAAAAATGAACATATTTGGGACCCAGTGATGATTAATAAATGTTGCTTAATTAAAACAGACATGGCAACATTTCAAGAGCAGCTTTCTCCTTTTATTTACAGGTTAACAACAGTAAGACTTTCTCTGTCTTTGCAAATCAAATTAAGTCATTTGCTAATGAAGAGCAATACAAATAATTCAGTCAAAGTTCACGTTTCAAACACTTACTGCAAAGTCTTGTTTGAAGCAAGCCACTGATCAAACAGATGTCTGGCCTGTGTTGTGCAGTTTGGTCCCTTGAGAGCACATGCCGTCTCCAGCAAGGCAGAGCGAAGCGTCATCTTGGACACAGAAGTTTCCACTTCATACGACTGACTCTCCATCAAACTCCCGAAATGGTCCTTGATGTAAGTCTTTAAAGATCACATTTTAAAAAGGTTTTAGCACTAAATACACAGTCGTAAGATAACACAGACTGGAGTACAACAGCTAAACTTTTTTTTTCGTACCGTCATTCTAGAAGCCAAATTCAGGTCTGATCTTTTGTCCAGCAACCGGTAGATCTGACCAAGCTGAGAGAGAGCTTCAGTCAGCGGAGCCGTCTCGGTCTCATTTCTGATGTACTCCATGAGGTTTAAGACCTGCCTGAAAGACACTTTGCCCAATCTGTGGATGAAAGATGAAAACATTCAGCATACCTAAGATACACTGTAAAATGCTACAGTAAAAACCTGTTTAACAGCAAGTTTCCTTAAAATATATAAAATATATAGTCTGTGTGACAAAGTCAAAACATTGGTGTCTGAAAATGTTAAAATTTCTTTCTTTTACCTTCCTATTGTATTTTAACAGTTAATATCTTGTAATTGTATGGATTTATTTATTTCAGTGTATAAGAAGAGTAAGAATTCCCTTTTTAGCGTAGAGCAGTACAAAACATGCTTACCATATCTATTTGTGGAAATTCCAGCAATAATTTGAGGAATAGTTCATAACAATTTCATGTTCTGCCATCATTTTCTCACCCTCAAATGGTTCCAAACCTATTTCAGTGTCTACTGTTGAACAACATTTTGAAGAAAACCAGTAACCACTGACTTCCATATTAGTTGTTTTTCTTTTTTCAACAGAATAAAGAATCTGAAAAAGGTTTAGAACCACTTGAAAGTGAGTGAATAGGGAGTATATGTTCATTTTAGGCTGATCTATGCCTTTAAATGAATGGTCTTAAACTCAATTCTTAGTGGGCTACAGCTCTGCAGAGTTTAGCTCTAACGCAGACCTGCTTAATAGTTTCTTCAAGTCTTTAACACCTTGATTAGTTGAAACCAGTGTGTTTTTCTATGCCTAGAGCATTTGTGGCTGTTTGACTAGATGTGATGCATTCCATTCAAAATGATAAGCTACAGGTGAGAATTAATTTTATTTAGTAAAAACTTTCAAAATACTTTTCAGTAAAATGGCTGCAATGAAGAATTCTAAAATTATTTTAGAATTATGAACACATTACTTTGTTAATAATTGGGAGGGAGATGAACACATATTCACAAAGTAGTTTTTCAATTATTACATTTTCATGAATAAGTGGCCAATTACTACATGTCGAAAGCTGCTACATGACCAATTTGAAAAACTAGAGCTAGTGGAAATCAGAAAAAATAGTAACTTAATAAATAAAAATTTTTTTTAAAAGAAAATAATCTCAAGGTTTCCTTAAGTTAAACCACAAAAAGTAACTGCAATTCTTGTATCATCAGCTCTTTAAAAACGTATGTAATAACCTTTCTTTAACATTTCTTTAAAAGCAGATTTACCTGGAGAGAGCGAAGATGTTATTGATGAGAGCTGCCTTGTCTTCAGAGGGGAGGACATTCACGTCCACCTTCAAAGCACTAATCAAGTCGCTCCATCCCTGCTCATCATAATGCACTATGTAGAAGCCATCACTCCTAAAGTTGAACTTCAACCATTTCACCTGACCTGGAAGCTGTAACGAGTCTGGAAAAGATTTGAAACAACAAACAACATTACGCTGCATATTTGCAGTAGCTGGAATGATTCGTCTGTGTCAGCACACTGTCACCTGCTTTGTCCTTGAGATGAAAGACTTGCTTGCAGGAACGGAGCACACTACAGCTGTCATTTACATACGTCAGCGGAATATGCCACAAGCTGCTATGGGCAACAAACACATTATTTATATTAGTTCTTTTTTTTTCTTAATAGATAAATGTTTTGACTTTGTTGAAATGTCTGCCTTTAAACAAAAAAAGACTATCATTAAAACTAAAAATACTATTCTATCTCATTAGTAAATGGTGGGTAACATTGTCAATGCATTCTATGCACACTGATTTGAAGTAAGGCTGCACAATTTATCGTTTCAGCATCGATATCGAATGTGTGTCCAACAGTAGTCACATCGCAGGATATGCAATGTTGATTTGGGATTATAGTCAATCAGCACAACAATTGAGAATACATGAGATTTGTGGAGTCTGCAAAATATAACCATTACAGAGTTAAACTTTATAATTTGTATGTGTTTTAAAGGCATTTTAAGATAGTTTAAAGCATTTGGGGACAAAAAAGTACATTTGTAACTTTAATGAGGAATAATTTTACTGAATTAATACAATGAAGATTATACAGTCTTATTTCACATTATTCAATTTCTGTACCTGAATACTCTTTGACTCAAAAACATATAGTAGCACTGTGTATTTAACATTTTTTGTTGCTCTATTGTAGTTATTTTTGCTTGCAATTTGTTTATTATTTTTTATACATGGTTCGCACCCTTACAAATTCATTCATTTTCTTTTCATGCAAACCAGCGACCTTCTTGCTGTGAGGTGATCGGGCTATCCACTGCGCCACCGTGTTGCCCCCTTACAAATTCAATCAAACTAAATGAATGATCTGGTAAAACTGTATTTATATTGCAATATATATCGCAGAAAAACAAAATGTGGCAATGTCCGATTTTGTCCAATATCGTGTTTTTATCAATGGAAAAAATTTTGCTGCTTAATAGTTTGTGAAAACTTCATTTAAAGGGATAGCTCACCAAACATGAAAATGTCTCACCCTCAAATAGTTCTAAACCTTCATGAGTTTCTTTCCCCTGTTGAAGAAAGCTCAAATGTGTAACCACTGACTTCCAAAGTAGGAAAACCAATACTATGGATGTCAATTGTCACAGGTTTCTAGCTTTCTTCAAAATATCTTCTTTTGTGTTCAACAGAATAAAGAAACTCAAACTGGTTTGGAACAAGAGAAGGTTGAAGGTAAAATGATGACAATTTTCATTTTTTCCCCATATCATTTGTTAAATAATTTATCATCTTAATAAATAAATGATTCAATAACCAATTAACTTGTCAACCGTAAGGTTTATACACTAGCATATACAAAGGCTCTAAAAACATCTACAGCATTAGGCTTTAAAATCAAACTGCACACTTTACATTCACATTTAATAATTTAGCAGATGTTTTTATCCAAAGCGACTTAAAAAATAAGTGATACTACATCAAATTCATCACAATGAGGTAGATAATCAAAAGACATGCAATTAACGCAAAGTTTCATTCATTTTTAATAGGAAAAGGCAAGCTAGGATGGGAAGGGATGAGGAAAATATGGACTTTTCTTTCGGGATGTCCAATTTCACCCACAGATGATGAAAACTTCCTACTCTAAGCAGGGATCGAACTAGCATTGAACGGATCATGAAACAATTGCATTAACCACAACACTATAGATTGGACATTTTCCACAATACAAGCCAGTTCTTTATTCTAAGAACAAAATGCTGAAATGTTTATTCCAAATATGTACAGTCTTTACAGTCAACTCATGCTTGTACAAAACATGCGTAAAACAATCAAACTTGTAAGTGTGATGAAGAAGAGAGCTACATGACTCTAGTTTGTTTGTACAGCGCATTTTTTACTTTAAATAAATTGGTTTCTACTGTTTATAACAGCGTTGCAAATGCTTTGTTTATTTGCAAGTACTTAACATACAGTATAGAGTGTTTGAATTCTTGTCTTAAAGCTATTTCTGTTCTGTTTACATTTTACACTAATTCCTGTGATATACACCACCAGTCCAAATTTAGGAATCAGAATTTTTTTAAAGTGTTTTAAAGAGGGCAATTCTGCTTCCCAAAGCTGCAATTATTTCATCCAAAAACAAAAACAGTAAAATGTGTTGAATTGCGAATTTTTAAATAACTTTTTTCTTATTGAATGCAGATTCAAATGTAAAGTATGTCTGTAATACAAAGCTTAATTTTCATCATCATTACTCTTCAGTGTCACATGATCCTTCAGAAATAATTATATGATGATTTGTTGTTATTATCCGTTATTATTGGTATAAATCACTAATAGTATCGTGAAAACTGTGATACAATTTACTTTCTGGATTCTTTGCTTTAAAAAAAAGTTCAAAATAATCTTTTTTTTTTTTTTACATTATAGATGCATTTACTTTTACTCTTGAACAATTTGTTGTGATGAATAAAAGTAAATCCATTTTTAATGGTACTTTTGAAAGGAACAGTATCAGTTTCCCAAACTGACAACAAAAACAACTACTACAACAATTTCTTCTTGAGCCGATTGTGATACTTGAATATGTGAAGGATTAAGTAAAACTGGAGACTAATCAAGCTTAAAATTCAGCTTTAGACCACCAGAATTAATGACATTTTAAACTACATGTAATAAAATAACAGTTATTTAATACTGCAATAACATTTTTTAACTTCAGTGCTTTTGCTGTATTTTCTATTAAATAAACGCACTCTTCGTTAGCAGAATAAACTTATTACAAAACATTAAAAACCAATCTTACTGACTCCAAACTTATGACTGGCTGTGTTTCTTCTTTCACAATTTAATTTTGACTTACTGATAGTCAGTTGCAACTTATTGTCCAGAAAATGCAGCAGCTAAAAATAGAACAAAGAGCCTAAAAAGATTACTGCAAAAGCGGACAGATCTAATCTTGCCCTAAAAGCCCACTCCCTACCTGTCGTCTGTGCCGTTTTCGGCATTCAGAAGGAAGTGTTCTTGCGACAAAGTCACTTGAGTGCCGCTTCTCTTAACTGTGACCAGAGGAAAGCCCTTATGAACAGTCCAGGTGTTCATCATCTCAGAGACATTTAGACTTTGTTTGCTCACCTATGAGGAACATGGAAGTCAGTGCGTGCTAATAAATGAACAACACAGCTCATCTATCTTTATGTAACATACTGACACTGAGAATAACATTTTGTTGGTGAAAACATTGAAATGTGCATTAAATATGGTTTAGAAAAGGTCTGACCTGGGAGAGACTGTTCCATAAGTCTTTGCTTTCGGTGTTTGACAGATTATAATTTTGTAAGTACTCAATCACTCCTTTGCGAAACTCCCCATCTCTGAGTGTTGCGTTGAGCATCAGCAGTATTGAGGCTCCCTTGAAAGAAAAGGCAGAGCAAGAAACATGGTCAGCTTCTGAGAATAGCTACAATCAATTGGTAGTTTTCACAGGAATGCCCACCTAGTGGGCAAAACATACCCATCTCCCATTGATCGCCAAGTCACGGGCTGATTGATTTAGCCAAAAAGCCGGATTAATTGTTGTATAGAGAGAGAGAGAGTTTTGAATTTATTGCCATATCAGCTTCCCTAGCGATTTTATGGCAAAAAAAAAATCTTAATATTTGATAAATATCTCTTTTCTATATTAACAAAAACTTATAACAATAAAAAGACATTGACAGCAACAAATAACACATAAGAAAAAAAACATAAATAATAATGATACATAAGATCAAAAAACATTTTAAGGTTTACTTTTGATAGAAATTATCCCATTTTAGAAAGACTCTCATTAAAAGTCTCTCCAGAAAACATTAAAAATTGGGTTCTCCAAAAATATATGGTTTCTGTTGCAATACTGGCATGTTCGGGGAATTCTTCTTTTAGCAAATGTTCATGAGTGAGTCTCATGTGTCCAATACGGCATCTTGTGTAAACAACTCATCATGTCTTGAGTTAAAAAAATTGTTTTACTACTAGCTGGATTTCAAAGTTAATTTTCTGAGCACTGATCCAGTTTTGCTTGCCATTTGTTAAGAATGTAGCCTTTTAATAGTGGCTTTAAATCTGAATCCAGTGGGACTTTGTACTTTATTCTTGATAATTGTTGTACAATAAGATATAGCATTACAAAGCAATGAGGAGACATGCCTAGGCTGTGCATCATGGAAAGAACAGCCAGAAAGGAGGAATTTGTGGATTTTTCCTGAATGGTAGCATCATTGTCCAATAACAATCTACGATACCTATAACGGTTAGTATGTTTGTATGCTTTTTATTAAGTTTCTATTCTAATTTGCAGGTTTAGTGCAATTAAAGTATACATTGAAATGCTAAATCAAAGTAAAAATAGCAGAAGTGAATGAATAGTTTACCAGTAAATATAAATCTAAGCGAAAGAAACTAACACCAAATATTAAAACAGACACTATAACGTCACCACCAATAAATAAATTGCTGAGTATGGACCCTTTCCACAAGCCTATTATGATGCGTTCAACAAATCCGTGAAAGTTTTTAACATTTAGATTTATAATAAAAACGTATGAATGTTTATATTTATTTATGCATGAAGTATATAATCTTTGCTTCAAATGACAAAAACCGAATAACCGCTTATGCGAGACGTTTCTAATGCAGCATCAATGGGACAGGACAGTAAATTTGACATTATTCTCTCCTCTGGCTGCCATCATCAATTTTTTTCCTTTTTCTGAAAGTCTTTATAACACCATCGTGGAGTATTCTTTTTATTATTTGAGCAAATAAGATTGTAAAAAAATTATTTGTGATACTCTTCCATTCAATGCGCTCTAAGTTTTCCCAACTATGAGGTCTTCCGCTACTGAGAAACCTGGAACTGTGAAAAGGGTTTATTGGAGTTGAATTGGAGCTGTGAAGCTTTTGGAGCTTTTAAATGGCTGCCGGTTGAGTATATGAATCGCAAGTGCCCACAATTTAGTTTGTGATCAAATCTCTCTTTTGCTCAGTTTGTGAACAAAATATTCATAGCTTTACATGGATGAAAACATGAGCTCTGCATTTCTATGGAGATCCCAGTGAAGCTGCCTTTACAACCCATTGGTTTTTCTGCCCACCAGGTTATCGCACTGGTCACGTGACTATCAATGGCATGAAAACGATCAATGACCAATGATTACACAGAAACACTGTTGAGAAGGAGAGTTAACTAAAGTCACTTCACAAACAACAGGTAATTTATGACATACCTTCTCATAAGACACAGAGTCAAACATCTCCTCCACCTGCTCTGGTGTGCTCACAAAAGCAGACACTGGATGGGAGGAGTTTAGCGCATCTTTGGCCAGAGCTTTAAAACGCACATTTAAGAATTCAATGTCCTGAAAGACACAAATATAGGCATTGTCAAAACCATGCATTCAAACAGGTTGTCTTTAAAGCTAAGAAATACTGGACTTTGTAATAAGTTAAATAAAATTTACTGTAAAAATGTTGTCTCGGGAGGCCTTTTTGATGATTTAATTTACATTTTTTAAATTTTAAACTTTTGATGATTAAATTCAAAAATGTGTTAAAGTAAACAAACAAAATGAACAACAAATCTGTAAATCTCTTAAAATGAACTGTATTCAGAAAAAAAAATTAAAATAGAAGAATTATAGATATTAAAGTGCCATAGATGTCAAGATCAACAAATTTCTTTAAAATGAAAATGTTAAAAACGTGCTACACAAACTCACATCTATATCTCATCTGAAATTCAAATGCATTTATACTAGAATGTTTTGCTTATAAAAAGTAAAAGAAAAATAGAAAAAGTGTGATGAAATAAAAAGTGACTGTATATATACAACATTTTCCAAAACAAAAGTATATTTCTGGCTCACACTGTTCGATTTTTAACAATCTCAATTAATAGTAGCAGGTCAGACTGCATAAACAAGGCTCCCACTGTAAGACAATGAAGACGCGCTAAACACAGAAGAAAACTCACTTGGAGTTTTACGTCAACTATCTGTGACACTTTCGCTATGCCGTGTTCTAAAATGATTGCTTACCACAATCGTGAACGATCTGTAGCGGCAATTTTGCACAGTGTGCCTCAATATTAAAACCAGAAAGAAAAAACAAAACTGTTTTGACATGTCCCTGTGGTCATTTGAATTGTTGCGTGGATTGCATCATCAGATTCTGCACTTTTATTGGTTCTTGGATTGACGCTCTTCGCAGCTGTTGTCGCACTGCAGGGAAGTGTCTGAAATCTTCTGACACTACCAGAACTTATTCAAAGGGAAAATCTGATCGCAACAGCATTAAGTGGCTGTCTGTGAACGTGTCAAACCAATAATCAAAGGTCACAACTTTTAGCCTAGAATTTCAGGAATCTTTTAGGATTTCCCAAATTTGTCTCAGATGACCAAATCGTGGCTGAAATCTCACAGTGTGAACAGGGCTTTAGATGTAAACTTACTATGTCAAGGTTTGAGAAGACATTTTCGATGGACATGTACTGCATGTAGGTTGCAAATCCTTCATTCAGCCAAAGATCATTCCACCATCTCATAGTGACCAGATTTCCAAACCACTGAAAAGAAAAGTATACTATATGACAAAATAAACACAGAATGGCTGACAAGGACAATCATTTGGGGTGGATGCTAAACCTTTTTTGAAAAAAACTGTGCACATTATTCAACAACACTTTATTATACTTCAATAAAACGAGCTGTAATAGATATAGCTCACCAAAATTATTTTAATTCTGTCATCAGACCAGACTTGAGGTGCGTTTCCCAAACAACGACGTAACTCACGGCTGAACTATCATAGTACGATTTAAAATCCTATTTTAATAATAATAATGATGGTGATTGTTTATTATTATTATTAATAATACATAGGACATTGTTGTTTTTTTAAACCACATGCAAACCACTACAGAAATGTTCTAACCAACAGGCCCATGTCATATACAGTACAGATACATTTCTTAATAAATAACCTACTATAAAATAAAAGCAGGCGACGCGGTGGTGCAGTGGGTAGCGCTCTCACCTCACAGCAAGAAGGTTGCTAGTTTGAGTTGGTATTTCTGTGTGGAGTTTGCATGTTCTCCCTGCGTTCGCGTTGGTTTCCTCCAAGTGTTCCGGTTTCCCCCACAGTCCAAAGACATGCGGTATAGGTTAATTAGGTAAGCTAAATTGTCCGTAGTGTACGAGTGTGAATGAGAACGTATGGGTGTTTACCAGTGATGGGTTGCAGCTGGAAGGGCATCCGCTGCGTAAAACATATGCTGGATAAGTTGGCGGTTCATTCCGCTGTGGCGACCCCAGATTAATAAAGGGACTAAACCGAAAAGAAAATTAATGACTGAATGAAAATAAAAGCATTGACGTATGCTATGTTTTTGTTTACACAAGCTTTGGAGCATTGACTGTAAAAAATATACTAGCTTTGGAGATATGCACTGCGAAGGGAGCGCAAACGTAAACATGAAGATTGCTGAAACTGAACTGTAAAAATACTTTGAAAGCAAATTACACCTAAGAGAGATGACTTTAATGCTTTTTTTTTACTAATTCCAAGTTTAAATGTTCTATAACTAGGAATAGAACACAGCCAGGAACTATGTTTCGAACTACAGCTCCAGAGGTGTAGTTGCAAGTGCGCAAGTTTGCAACGCAGTTTGCGAATGTTCGTTGGAACGACGGATTTGGGAAACGATGAACAATGTTTGTAACAACGAAACTTGCGATCTAAGGTGGCCAACGATGGTTTTCAGAAACGCACCCCTGGTTAACTGTTTATTCTGGAAACCTATAACCATTGACTTCCACAGTATTTCTTTCCTATTATGGAAGTCAATGGTTACAGGTTTTCAGCTTTCTTCAAGACAATCTTCTTAAGTGTTCAACGGACAAAAAAAAAATCTTAAACAATTCAATCCACTAATAAAAAGTAAATGTTATTTCTTGGTGAACTAACCCTTTAAAAGCAATACTTCCCATATGTTATTTAAAAATTTGTGTTATTAACAGGCAGACTAATTTGTCCTTTGAAAATTATGTGTCAAATGTGACTTTTAGTATCCTGTCATGAAGTAAATTACCTGGTGGGCAAGTTCATGAGCAATGACGGAGGTCACTAGTTGCTTGTCGAAGGGAGAGGATTGATTTCCTACTAGCAAAGTTGTCTCACGGAATGTGATTAGTCCCCAGTTTTCCATGGCTCCAGCGAGAAAGTCAGGAATGGCCACTAAATCTATTGATTTAAAAAAGAAAATCGCTACCATGTCAATACTTTTAAGTTGCTTATTTGTACAAATGACATTAGCATGCTCATCTGGCTATTCTAGCAATCTAATAATCCCCATTTGAAAAGTTTCCATAAGAAAAGGCGTTTCACCTAGTTTGCTTAAAGGGTAGTCTATCTCAAAGAACCTATTGTAGAACACCAACAGTTTACAAGCCGTCTCCAAAGCGTAATGCACTTGGTCTTTTTTGTCTGGAACTGCATACACCGACACCTGCAAAACATATGAAAACATAAACTAGACCATTACGCTTCATATTTTTCAAAATAAGACAATGATTTTGAGAGTAATACATACTGTAGTTTTAGAGACGTTTTTGCTGTGACTGCTGAATTCAGCCACGATAAATGCAACCAGGTAAGTGCTCATTTTTACACTACTCTCGAACTCATCTTCCTGAAGGCCATTTTCATTCAAATCTGTGGTTTTTATCTAAAGAAAAAAAATAGAAAATACAATTACAAAACATTTGCAAGACTATAAAACTATGAAAACATGTTAACATAATTTTTATATTAAAGATGTATTTGTAATTATTTTTAAATAGTCTTTAAATTTAGATGGCTAAAAAGCAGTTTGAAATGTATTAAAGGATTTTACCACCATTACCTAATTAGCAAATACACACACATATATAGATCAAGATATGGATGAATAGACAGTTACATAAAAGCACCTTGGGCATGTTTGAAAGGCTGATGTATTTGGCATCTCTGGTCATTTTAACTACAAAAGTTGATTTAAAGGCTGGCTCATCGAAACAAGGGAAAGCTTTGCGGGCTGCCAGAGGCTCAAATTGAGTAGCGGCCAGAACTCTAGAAGAAAGATATTGTGAGTTAGAGTAGGTGTCTCAGAAGCATAAATATTTAACAAAGCAGAAGTAATTATTAATCAGCACACAAAAGCTAAATATTTTTTCAGAATTGTCATTTTCTGGTCTGGAAGCAAATACCTCTTTGTACCAGCTGTGTCAACATAGGAGCTGTTGTAAAAGCCATCGTAGCTGTTGGAGAGGTTTGCTTTGTAGGAAATTTTCAAGACGTATTGTCCCTTCTTAAGATCTTCTGGAAACTTGATGGCGATCTGCTGCCATGGTTTGTACTCCAGGAAGCGGTACTCTTTATCTTCAAAAGTGACCTTGATTATGTTCATATCCGAACTGTGTAGAATAATATTCTTCGTCTCGTGCAAGACTTTAACTACGATGGATACATTGCCTTGAAAGGTCATTGAGTTCAGGTCAGGATGGAGTGAAATATTATAATGCACAGGATGCACGCTGAGTGGCAACCTCAGGTCAGTCCATGGGAAAAGTTCTCCGCTTGTGGAAATCGGATAGATGCTGCCCATGCTTGAGTTGCTCTTCTGACAGCCCTTCTTGGTGAAAGTGCAGCTTGGTACAAAGTAGATGACCATGAACATGGAGACCACCAGCACCAGGATGAGAACCCCTACTGCTGTAGTCTTGGTTGAAAGCGTTGAACATGACCTGGAAGGCTGCTGGCAGGTGTAGGAAGAGGCAGCACTGCGCTGACTGGAGCTGCGGTTCATGAAGGACATGCCAAGAAGACGGGCGGAGGACTCATAATCTTCCTCGTCTTCATCCATGTCATTTTCTCCAAGCCCTCGAACCAAAAGTCGTGAGCTGCGGGGTTCATAGGTTACATCATCTGAATCGATGTGATAGGATGGGGACTCTTTTGCCAAATCCACAACATCTGGCTCTTCCTCAAACATGCTGTTCTCGATCATGTTCCTGGGCAGTGGGGCTCTTTCTGTAGGTTACGGAAAAGACAAGTGATTACAAACCCATGGTTTTTGGAAGTGGCTTCATGTTATTAAGAAGGTGGGTCGGGGGGGGTGATGACACTTGATCTTGGAAAACATGTTTCTAAATTCTTGAAATTTTCACCAGATGATAGTAATAGTTGACGTAATCCATGCATACAAAGAAAACTTTGGAACTTAAGTTGTATGTAATAAAATGAAAATGACAGGGACACATTATTAAACACATGAGGAAAGGGAGGTGCAAACAGGCATGGAAATCCCCCAGACAGCTGCTGATATCTACCAGCAAAAAAAATTTTTGAGTGCTTTTGTGGGAAGCCACAAGACGTTTTTGTCAGAGAGTAAAAAGCAGAAAACAAATGAAAATGAAACTGAACATGAAAGGCAAATCACTTTACATGCATAGAAATGTTATGATTGTTCCAGTAAATACTTCTGGCTATGACCACAGGCTGCCATACAGCATAACCTATTTCATACCTCATATTCAACGCTGCTAAAAATGTGTCTGCTTAAAGAGATAGTTTGCTCAGAATAAGAAAAAAAAGTCGCTGTCAATTCACTTACTCAGCCATCTAAGATGTAGGTGATTATTATTATTTTTTTTAGAAAATTAATGATCATTTTTTTTGCTACAATTGTGGTCCTTGGTAATTTAGAAAATGCAACTCGCTGTCGACACTTGTGATCAAAACCCTATACAGAGTATATACAGAAACCAGAGAGTGAGATGCAAACCATTTAAGACCTTTTTCAAGACTCTTTCCATAAATTTTTATAACCACTTTAGATTTCACCCGGAAACACTGGCAAGATTTTAATGTACAGTATTAATACCTTCATTTTCTTTTCACCTTGGTCCCTTTATTAATGTGGTGTCACCACAGCGGAATGAACCGCCAACTTATCCAGCATATGTTTTACACAGCGGATGCCCTTCCAGTTGCAACCCATTACTGGGAAATACATACACATTTATTCACACACACTCTCATACACTATGGTCAATTTTTAGCATTCCCAATTCACCTGTACCACATGTCTTTGGACTTGTGGGGGGAAACCGAAGCACCCGGAGAAAGCCCACGCGAACACAGGGAAAACATGCAAACTCCACACAGAAATGTCAACTGACCCAGCCAAGGCTCGAACCAGCGACCTTCTTGCTGAGGCGAACGTGCTACCTACTGCGCCACCTTAAAGTACAGTATACTTACTAAATATTAATGCAAGAAACTAATCTGTATGTTTTACGCTCGGATGTCCTTCCAGCTGCAACCAATCACTAGGAGACACCCATACACTCTATTGCAAAATCAAAAATGATATAAAATGTAATACCTTGCAATCCAACATTTAATACTTTTTAATAATTTTTAAGGGCCTTAAATTTCTCTACATTGATTTATAAACTTATAATACTTTTTAAGACCTCGCGGACACCCTGATATAGACAAAACAAAATTAATATTCATGCCTCTTGGCTATACATCAAGGTTTTATGAAGCGATACAATCTGTCTCTACAAGAAACTGAATTTACAATGCAATCACATTTAATCCAGACCTCAATAATATATATTCATTCTCTAAAAGTTATTATAGCCCTTGACTTGCATTTTATAAAACACCAAGAATAATAGTTTCAGCTAAAACTGGATTAAAAGAGAGTTTGAATGGCCTGAACGCAAGTTTTCTTTTTTTTTTACTGTATTTCTAAAGATTTCTCAATACCTTGGCGGAAAATAAAAACACCACAAGAGTTCCTTTTTTATTTGCTTGTTCACAAGAGAATAAGACTAAATTTACTTAAATCAAGGTACTTGAGTTAACACTTATCAAATTAGCTCTTGAAAGCACTAATGTGCTATACCTTCTGACCTGAGGTTAAATTCGGGTCTGTTGTACACTGTACTGCTGCTCTTTTAAGGTGCGTCCACACCAATGACTATAAAATGGTTCACACTGGGCAGTGTAGTTTGGAAAAAAAAATCGTGACCACCTTTTCCTCCCTATTGTGATAGACATCCTAGTGAATAAGAGATTTCTTCTTTTTTTTTGCCGAGTAATCAAATTATAATACTTGTAAAAGAACTGCTTTAAACATTTGTATTCATTACAATGTTCAGACATACTGAATAGAGACAACTTTCATTCAGGAAGCCAACAAAAGCAAGTAACGGAAGACTTTTTTTTTTCTACCGCCTACAGACAGATAAATTCAGTGGCTGTTAGATTAAACTCTTTTAATGTTAACTAAATAGGACATAGCAAAAGACAGTCACCAAAGTGACTGCCAGCTGACCATCTGTCAAATTTAGGTAAGACCATAAAAACACAAAGCACCAAATGCCATCTTGTAGACATTATTACAAGATTTTTTAGCAAAACATGAACCTTGGGGCTTTTTGGAGACAAAAGATTGACAGATGAAAACTAACAGATGTAATTACTTTAAGGACATAAAGTCATATGTGAGTGCTGAGTGTAAATGCAGACATCACATGAATAAGAGTAACCACAACAAACAAGCCATTGATTTAATTTACTGATATTCCCTCCTACTTATAAAACACTGTACTATTTTAATCTATTCAGACGTCCTGTCAGTTGAAGCACACTATGAACTTTGTGAAGCACTGGTGGCTATTTAAACGTTATTCACAGCAGCACGTTAGCCAGCTGAAACTTTGCATATATTTACTTACCCCAAACAGCTCATAACTAAAATAATCATTGGAAAAACCAGGGCCATAATAAAATCAACTTATCACAATCCAAAAGCAATCCTTCTTTATCAAATTTGCTTGCATAATATCGTTACATAAAACGCGATATGCGGCCAGATGTAGCATGTTAGCTGGCAACTTTTTGCAGTGCACGACCTGGCGTACGCAGATAAACAGTCCATATTAGCTGAAACCTTACCACTTTCAAACGTCTCCATCCTTAAATTTTGAAATGCAAGTCTGCAGTACAAAAACAAATCCCGTATCAGCTGAAATTGCAGATGTTTAATCCCAGGAAAGGTGAAGAGTCACACATTCACTCAACGTAGGGACACATCAGATCAACTGGTGTTAGCTTAGCATCGTTCGCCTGATCTACAGCTCTGTCATTTCACCGCATTAAATTGATTGATCAGCGGTTTATTGAGTCATCGTTGCACATTTATTTATCGTTATAACAGCAGACACACGCTGGAAATGACATTCGGTGTTGTCAAAAAAACAACAGGAGTTTTACTTCCCCTTCAAGCTGAACCGTTTAAAGGGACAGTTCACACCAAATGGACACGTTCCAAACTAGCATGGTTTTCTGTATAAAACAGATGTCACGCTTGTCACCCAAAGTTTTGCGTCTAGACTTGAAATGCATGCGTGTATGTACTTAACAACGTCCCAGAAATTGATTCTGGTTGTTGTTATCCTGCCTAAAATTCACTTTTGGTTCTATGCTAACTAAGTCGGGTAAAGAACTTAAAGTATAGGCTAACAGTTACTTGGTAAGTTTAACTTTTAAGATTGGTTGAAGGTTAAATATAAAATTACTGTAATTATTATCTTAACCAGTGCAAAGTATGTACAAATGTAATTGTGTAAAACAAAGCGCTAGCGACACAGCTACATGCTCGTTTTCTTTTTGGGAGAGCTATCCCTTTAAGACGCCACTATACCGACGCGGTTCTTATACGACAGACTGATTAGCATATTGCTCGTTTGATCCTGATTAATGACAGTTTCGCATACAAAATAACAATCTCATGGAAAATATTTTTGAATGAAATGTCCAATGGTTAATTCCTTTAAAAGTATTAAAAATGATACAAAACCCAGAATTCCAATAATTAAAAAATAATTTGAAAATAAAATAAAATTGAATTCATACCAATAGCCCCATATTCCTGTTGATTTAAATGATTTGCAGATTCCATGCGCTGAGACAGACTGCCATGCTCGACAAGGAAAACTGTAATAGCGTCTCTGTTAAGCAATTTGGACAATCACATGCAAACAATTTGACCCAGAAAACACACTACAATAGGCTGTTTTCTCAAGAGCCTGCAGTGTGCAGCACATTTGGGCACCAGTGGAACTGATATAAAATAGTCGGGCCATTGTGTTCTTAGAACAGCAGAATACTGTGGAGGATTAGATTCTGTGAAAAAGTTTTCAGTTGCCAATCCAATTATGCAAATATGACTCTAAGGGTGTGTGTGTGTGTGTGTGTGTGTGTGTGTGCCTGCAACATTTTACTTAAGAAAAACTCTTCGCTCAGTTGATTTATATACTGGTCACTAATTGTACTTGATTATACTCCATTGCATTTATCATTGTTCACTGACTTGATGCAAGTGTTATTGTAAAGGCATATTGGTATTTTCTGATGTGTGGTAGTTAATTGGAAGTTATTATGGAATTCGATGACAAATCCTTTTGTCAACTTAAGTAATGCAACACTGCCACCTAGCGGCAATAAAATGACATTTACAATGGCGACACTACACAGACATCCACTGTTTTAATATAGCCTCCTGAGACCCCGCCTATTGACTCGTGTTCTTTGTAGTGGACATTGCGTTTTCATGAATTTTCTTTGAATTTTTTGAACTTGAGATATTCTGTCAAGTCCTGCTGTTCTGTTCAGAGGACATCCTGGGCTTTCCAGTGATATGTAATTTGATTGGCTGGCATGCTAGTAACCACTTACACTGCATCCAAAATGGCTGACATACAAAAAAGCAGATTTTATGGGAAGGAGAGAGGTGTGTAAAATTTTGGTTTCTAAATGTTTTTTTTTTTTTACTTTTATTATTACATATATATTTGTTTATTAAACTGGCAGGAACAATACATTTTGCTTTCAAGGCTGTTAACTTGTTTGTGTTACAAAAAGTCATCCTTTTTTAAATGTCTACTATAGTGGACACCAAGACCATCTTATTGTAATTAATGACTGCATGTTGTAAGGGGCAGAACTGAAGCAGAGAAGATTCTTTATAAAACAGATGTGGGAGACTCTGATTTAGAGTTTGACAATCAGACAATTAGAGAATTAGAGACAATTAGAGAATCACAATCAGTTTTATATCACATTTATTTTAAATTTGTTTTGGAATAACATCACCTTTTTTTGTTTTGTTTTTTTGAGTTCGGCTCTCTTTCAGACTAAACTGTTTCAGGAATTTCATTACATAAGAAATAAATGGCTTTTGTTTTGTTTGTGTTACATTTATATTGGATTATTATCCCTTTACAGCCATATCCTGTACAGTTTTGTGGTCTGAGTGGCGGTTGTTTTGAACTAAAATGGTCCTGTCACTACAGTGGACATGCTGTAAAATAAAATAAAAAAAAAAAATGTAAAAACTCTAAATTGTAGAATTGTTTTACCCAGAGGATGTAGGAATTCACAAATATAAAAGAGAATAAGAAAGAAAAATTCTTCGGGTCTCAGGAGGATAGAACTACTTTGGTTGGATAACAAAACTGAATGCCTGGTTTTAGAGTATAATAATTTATTAGTATGGTGTAGGGCCTCCTTTTGCGGCCAATAAAGCATCAAGTGTGAATGACAAGTCCTTCAGAGTGGTCAGAGGGAGTTTGGGTCATTCTTCTTGCAGAATAGTGGCTAGGTCACTACATGATGCTGGTGGTCAACAGTCTTGCTGTGTGTATTGGTGCATCATCCTGATACATGGCACTGCCTTCAGGATACAATGTTTAAACCATTGGGTGCACATGCTCCTCCAGAATGGTTCTGCAGTACTTGGCAGTGGTGTGCCCATCTAGCACAACGACTTGGCCTATAACTTGAATGGCCAAATAAGACCAAAAAGGACACTATGAAGTACAGCATAAACTGAGGACTTTTACAAAATAAAGTCAAATAATGCAATTATAACTATTAAGTAATTCCAAATCAAATTACTCTTGCTAATACATTACTGTTTGCAGTTTATGGAAGCAATTTTGATAATAACAAGCCTATAGCAAAGACTAAGTGAAAAATCTCTAGTGTATGTCTATATGCAAATAAAAAAAATTAACAAATTTGTTAAAATTTCATAACACTTTTTCGTTTCCATCTGTTATATAAAACATTTTTTTATTATTTTATTCCAAACATTATTCAGTGCAATAATATTTAGAGTCTTCAAGTATGATTTCATAATCATAAAGTATGATTATGATTTTGAGATTGCAGTAATTAATAAACAGTCTGCTTTTAACATTAGCTCTGAATGTGGCAAAAATAGAGGCAAAGAAAAAACCAAATGCAAAACCCTGTAAATTTTGAAACTGCATAGCTGTTGCTGAAACTCATTATTCAAGTTAACCCCCCAAAAAAGCAAACACATCATGCATTATACCAGCCGCTACCCAGTACAATTAAAACACAATCTAAAAAAATGCAAAACAATAGAAAACTTGAAAAGTTTTGTGGAGTTTATGTTGGTCTTATTTGAATATTTTAGTTGAGTCTTCCCTGCAACCAAGTCCTCATAGTCTCTAGATTTCTTTTCAGCCACACAATGTTCTTCTCCACATTTTCTGTGGCCACCTGTATGACACGCAGCTGAGATACCTGCTCTTGGATTGACTTGAAGAAACTCTCAACCTTAACACAAAAAAGGAAACACTGTAAAGGCACAGTCAATCCATAGATGATAATTCCATGTAAATGGGAAAAAATAAACCCACCTCTCTCAGCTCCTCTGCGGATGAAAACTGAGTAACAGTGCCAACAATTATTTCTCTGATTCCAAAAGATCCCAGTGGAAACCTTTCATAATGAGACATGAGTATAAAGTCATATATAAATCACAATTACAGCATCTATGCTAAATAAAAAGCAGCAGATTACTTACTTTTCTACAAGTTCATTCCAGTGCTTCTTTACAAAATCCCAAGCTAGAAAGTGACCCACTGGATTTCTGGCCACCATGTATATAAGACTGGGTAAATTCTGTGTTTTTATAACTGTTCCTTCCATTCCAAGCTGCAATAATCTTCAGTAAAAATGAAGACATATCCAAAAGTCATCGCATGACACATTTTGATTTAAAATCACATGAACTGACCACATTTTGCATATCAATAGGATTGTTTACACTCTCTGATGCTCAGCTGTATTTAATAAAACAAACTTATAAAGAGAACTCTGAATTACAATTAACTGTTTTTTATTTCGGCAGTTTATTCTATTGTGGCAATCAGGATAAATCAGGGACTTAGCTGATGTTGTCTATTTAATGAAATTTATGTAATGCAAAAGCTGTATTTTGAGCAGTCATTATACAAGCTTTTCCAGAAATCATTATAACATTCTGAAGAATTATAACATTCAAAAGAACACAACCTCTGCAGTTTGGCAGTATTTCGGGTTTCGACCAAACGAGAAGGGAGACGTGGTAAATACGAACTAGACGTCTGCAATCGCGCTGCTGTACCGCGGGAGCCACGGACCCGACCAGATTTCTTGCGGTGCGGGAATTAATTTCCGAATAAAGTGCAGGAGCGGTCGGTAACTCTAATGTAATTTGAACGGGAGTGGGAGTGTGTGTGTGTGTGTGTGAATAAGAGAGAGCGTGGTGCTGTGTGCAAACAGTGACTGCGAACCTAAGGTCACATATAAGGTATTCAGTTTCTGAATGATTTAGGCACAAGTCAACAGTTTGGTGACGCTGTCTGAGCCTACATCGTAATTTTTTTTATTATGCACGGTAATACCGTATACCGAGGTAAAATAGGGAGGAGGTTTGACGGTATCAAAATTTGGATACCGCCCAAGCCTACATAACAGTTTTAATAACTCATCACTAATAACTGATTTATTTTATCTTTGCCATGATGACAGTAAATATTTTACTAAATATTTTTCAAGACACTTCTATACAGCTTAAAGTGACATTTAAAAGCTTAACTAGATTAATTAGGTTAACTAGGCAGGTTAGGGTAATTAGGCAAGTTATTGTGTAATGATGGTTTGTTCTGTCGACTACCGAGGAAAAAAATAGCTAAAAGGGACTAATAATTTTGACCTTAAAATGGTTTTTAAAAAATTAAAAACTGCTTTTATTATATCCGAAATAACATTATCAGACATACTGTGAAAATGTCCTTGCTCTGTTAAACATAATTTAGGAAATATATAAAAAAAAAAAAAAAAAATTCAATGGGGGGTTAATAATTCTGACTTCAACTATATATATATATATATATATATATATATATATATATATATATATATATATATATATATATATATATATATATATATATATATATATTAGTTCTATATATTAGTTCTATCTTCTATATCTATTTTCTCAAAAAGTAAAAAAAAAAATTTTTTTTTTTTTTTGTAGCTATAACTTTTATTTCTACATCTAAAAAATTCTGTATGTTTACTTTTTATTACTTTTCTTAATTTAGATTCTTATTGATGTTAATTTATTTTTTTTTACGGGCAGTTGTATAAGCATTTCACTGCACATTTCACTGCTTACTGTGTATGACTGTGTATGTGGCATATTAAATTTGAGTTTTGGTTAGAACTACTAGTGTGTGTATGTATGTGTATATATATATATATATATATATATATATATATATATATATATATATATATATATATATATATATATATATATATATATATATATATATATATCTTATTATCTTTTTAACCCCAAACTTCTGAATGGCAGTACAATTATATTTAATATACCTTGACAGTTTTTCGGTATCCTTGCTGCTTGTTAAAGCTGAAAGAAATTTGCTCTTCTCTGTCTCACACATGGAGACGCCATACTGTTTGAGAAGGTAGACCCAACCGCTGTCATCCTGAGCTCCGACCATGTAAACTGTCTCAGACACATCAGTAGGTAGGCTGTATAGGTTGAAAACCAATGGTCAATGTTAAGAAATAATTTTAAGCTAGAACAATATAGGAAGTAGTGATTTGCACTAATATGTATATTTTTGTTTTGATGCTTTAGTTTACATTCATCAAGAAACAGACACAAGCATTTCAGCTCAAATCCTTCCTCAGTGTGTACAGTAATTCACTCCCACCGTCCTTTTTTTCAAATCACTCTCTTTTCGAATTCTCCTTTATTATTGTATAAAATAAATCTTGAGTTTCCAATGTAAAAAACATTGATTATATACAGTGCTCAGTATAAATGAGTACACTCCCTCTCGAAAATGACTTCTTTATCCTTCTCCCAGTGAATATAGACAATATATTTTGGTTGATTTGAACAACAGTTTCATAAAAGTTATATTCATTAAAATAATAGTTTGGTCACATCTGGTTTAACATATTTATGAATAGAAAGATAATACATTTAAATTCTATTGGAATTTTGGGAAAAAAAAATACAAACTTCAAAATTTCAACAAAATGTTATATGTTTAATGTTTCTCTTGATTTTCCTTTTTATTTCTTCTTTTCTAACTTATTAATTTAGGTGTTCTAATGTTTGGACCATGATCTTGAATTTTTTGTTAGATTAGGTTCAATTTTGGCTCTGGTACTGACCTATGCAATGTATATATGCACACGTATATTATTGTATACCATCCTATATAGAATATTAATTTAAAAGAGAGATTTGTGAGTGTGACAGTGTAATTCTGATGTTTTTTTTTTTGCAATTTAAAGACAAATTATTGATGACTGTTGCAGTTAATGCTTACGTATATGATTTTAAATAATCTATTTGTTGATTATGGAAATAATGTACTGTATAAGTGGATGTAATATTCCATACAACAACAAAAAAGAAAAAAAATTGTCCAGTAATATAAATGGAAGAAAATTAAGTATGCTTTTAATGATAAAAAATGGCTAATTAATTATGACATCAGTATAATTAGTGATTTTACAACAGGGTGAAGGTTGTGAATTACCCTACATACTGAGGAAGGCTTTAAGTGATAGGGCTCCATTTTAACAATATATGCACGTCATTTTTCACAAAGTGGCACAAATGGATTTGCTATTTCAACAATGTGGTGCAAAAGAGTTGCGCTGGTCTATAAACAGCAACAAATCGTGCCATACGCAGGTGTATGATAGGGCCTGTTAAGTTTATGTCTGTTTTCTGACAAAAGTCAATTAAAATTTAAAACAAGATTTTTGTATGAGTGTGAAACGCTACTTTCTGTATTAGTAATCTAACAGATCAACACACCAAGTAAAAAACAGTAACGCAAGAGCAAAGTGCAAACTAACATTGTTGAAGGAAGAAAAATATGACATAAAAAGAAAGGGTTTCAATATTGTGATGTGTAATATAAGTCACCTGATTGTACCATTGGATTTCACCCAACTAACAAAGAGTCGTTCAGCCTTTTCCAGACAGGGTGTATAATCAAAATCACAAGCGAGAGAAAGAACTTCTTCACGCAGTCTCCGGTCTGACACCATACCGTCATCGCTCCACGACTGCTTGTCAATCACGTCTTTGAAATACTGCAAGATGTACATCTGTAGGACAAAACCAGACATGAAGTGACCTATATATGCACATAAAAGACAAAACTATACCAGACAAGAAATCTCAGAGGACCTAATTTGGGTAGCTCTTAACAAAAATGACTCTGACGGATATGTGGAGGAATGAGGACAGCAAATTCAATTAGGCTCCAGGAAATGTTTGTGTCATACCTTCAGATTAAGAGTTACGTCAGCTATTTTTCTCTTCTCAATGAGTTTGTAGAATGATTGCAGATAGCCAAGGCCTTGCAGTAGAGGAACATTGTGGGTCTCAGACTTCAGGTAGGCAATCAGATCTAAAGCTTTGTCTAGAGACAGTCGTCCTGCACTGAATATCATGAAACACAGGAAATATCAAATAAATAGCAATAAAAATGAGCTCAGGATAATACAATTATGCCCCTTTTGCTAGTTATGATAGAATTTCCTGTTTTCAGTGTGAAAGAAGACTCACGTGACGAGCTGGAAGGCATTATGAATGAGACTGGCTCTGTCCTTGAAGCTCAGAGCGGTGTGGTTCACTTTCAGAAGCTCCGTCAGTGCATTCCAGCCCTCCTCATCATAATGAACAATGTAATATCCATTCATGTCAGTGTTGAGCTTCACCCAGTCAACGTGTTTATCCAGCAGCAACACATCTGGGTTTGGGAGATTGAAAATAGAAAATTTATATCTTGATTATTGCATGAGCTTGCATTTTAGCATATGTGCAAATGTACTGTAAGTTAGTAGAAAATGTCAGTGATAAGTAAATTTGCAACACTAATTCAATTCAATTTAGTTCAATTTATGTTTATTTACTATAGTGCTTTTACAATGTAGATTGTGTCAATGCAGCTTAACATAGAAGTTCTAGTATATTGAAACAGTGTCAGTCCAGTTTTTAGAGTTGAAGTTCAGTTCAGTTCAGTGTGGTTTAAATTTCACTGCTGAATGTCTAAACCCTGAAGATCAAACCCATCGATGTGCAGCTCCACAAGTCCCAACCAAGCAAGGCAGTCATGCTAACACTATTTTGATGGTTCCCCAACAGTTCTACTGATAATAAGTAATTTTGCAAGTACATGCAAGTTGGATTTTAATGGAAATAATCAAAGTAATTTAAAATAATGTCTAAATCAGCATTTTGAAAGAACCATACATCGTTATGTTAAATAATCAGATGGAAACAGAACACAAGAAACTGAATTAGTAACAATAAGTCAGCTAGCAGTCATGCTAACACTTTATTTTGATGGTTCCCCAACATTTCTATTGACTATAAGTAACTTTGCAAGTACATGTAAGATGGAATTTATTGGAAAACTAAAACTGAACTTAAATCCTAGCAAAAATAAAAAGATAATTTTAAAAAATCCAATACATTATCAAACATATTAAACACGATTAAAGGTTAAACTAACAAAATAAACTAAATAAACCTAAAACCTAAAAATACAGAAACATATAGGTAACACTTTATTTTGATGGTCCATTTGAGTATTAGTAGACTGTCTGCTTTATATCTGTTGATATGCTCCTTCAACAGACATTTAACTGACTATAAGAAACTTTGCAAGTACATGCCAACTCACAATAACCCTAACCCTAACCCCAAGCATATCCCCATCCAAACAGTCTACTTATAATCTAATGAAAATTAGTTGGCATGTAGATGCAATGTAACTTAACTCAACAAACGACCATCAAAATAAAGTGTGGGCAATACATAATATCAAAATATTATTAAAAGCTTGAAATAAAGAATAATAGCTTGAATAAAAGACTGAAATAATAATGCTGTCACAAAGTGTGACATTTCAGCTAAATGGTTTTGAAACATAAAACAAAAATATAAATTGTAACACAACTGTATTAAACCGATTTTGTTTTTTGAGTTTTAAACTTTTACCCTGACAATGTTTAAAATTATGTCTAAATATGCATTTTAAAAAGCACCATACATAATTACATTACATAATAAATAGAAAAAAAAAACTAAGTCAAGCTAATCAAGGCAGGAAAATAGAGAACAGAAAACAATGCAACAAAAAGTCTATGACTGATATATACCGTGTGTATATGATCAATCTCTTACCTGATTTTTTGTCCAGTATGTGCTTGACTTCATGGTCAGAGTGGCTTGTTTTATATGTCAAAGGGATGTGCCACAGGTAGCTATGACAATATTATATGAATAATATTGGTAGGAATGTTATTTCTGATATTAAAATTGTTAAACAAAATACTGTTAAAGCTCCAAAATCAAACACGTGTTATATAGTGTTGTTACCCCTGCTGAAGTGAATGCCATGAGGGATCATCAGGCAGCACTATCTTCAAGAAACGCTCTTGTCCGATGTGAAGTTTTCTCCCCTGCCGCTTTACCGTGATTAGCGGTATGCCCTTTTGTAGAGTCCATGTGTTCATCATTTTCTTTAGGTCAACATGCTCCCCAGCAAAACGATACTACAACGTAAACATTTATTTAGACTGTTACAGTAGGTGTGACCCTAAAGTTGTCATTTTGAAGACAAGTTCAAGTGAGTATTCGTGATGTTAATCTAATATTTCATTTATGGTTTGGCATCTTTACCGCATTTTTAGTGGCTTGAGTACTGCTGTAACAATATTCTCCTGCTGTAAAATCCTCCTCAGAACAGGTCTGTATACAGAGCATAGAGAGAGCGTGAATTTTTGTTTTGTTAGTAATGAAATATAATGGTATAAGAAAAGGCAGTACATTAAGAAATGTCATACTTTAATAAGGCTGTCCCACAGATCTTCATTTCTGGCATTGCTGTAGCTGAACCTCCGAAGGTATCGAATTATTCCACTCTGAAAGCCTTCATCTGTCAGGAAATGCCTCAGCATATGGAGAATACACGCTCCCTAAAATATTCAGCAATAGTGAAAAATATTTGTTTTTTTTGGAAAAATGAAAAGTAATAATAATTTAGCAATGCCATTCACCTTCATCTGCAAATGTGAAAATGTTTTAAAGGACACCTATTTTACCCCTTTTTCAAGATTTAAGATAAGTAAACGGCAAATGTGACAGGACACATGTTAATATCCACTGCTGTATGGATATCTGTTATGTTATGTGCAAAATAAACTTGATTTAAGTCCACAAACCGGGATTGAAGCATCTTCTTTTATAAATGTACTGATATGTGGCTGTGGTGATGAATTACATAATGATTTTATTGTCTTTATTACAAACATGCACGGTTTTAATAACGGTGTAAAACTTGTAAAACTCATTTGTGATCACATATGATGACTGAGGTTGACTGACTGTTTACACAAGCACGCGCAATTTATGAAAAAATAACATGATTTCCTTTAAGTAAAACATGAGCACACATTGCTTTGCAACTTATAAACACAACCAAGCCTTAAAGTTACATTCTGGACCACCCCTTTAAAGGTGATTGTCTTCAGAAACATTTTTGTTGTTCTGGTTGAAAGTCTCTTCACATTCCAATAGTGCTGATTAAAGTAAATGATCTAAATGTATTTTTATGTATTTTTATATTCTGGGTAAGGCATATGACAAAAAAAATGTTCATCCAATTAAAATAGTGTCGGGCCGACATCGCCCATAATTTTGATACGTAGCTCAAACTGTCTGTCAGTAAATGCAGATTTGGTTGTACGCAGCTCTGCTGTTTGTGCATACAAGTGCTGCTCGTTCACAAGAGAGAGAGAGAGAGAGAGAGAGAGAGAGAGAGAGAGAGAGAGAGAGAGAGCGTGAGAGCGAGTGGTAAAAACATGCTGAATCAAAACTTTTTTAAAATCCTGAATCAATATTGGAGTTACTTTTGCATGCTGGAGGAAGGACGACACCATAGCTTAAGTATTTCTCCTAGACAGGTAATGCTATGTTTTAAAACTATTTTAGTCAAACAGAGCTGATGTAGATTGTGTTGTTATGAATGGTTATGTGCACAGAAGTGTTGTTCAGCCACTGAAATCTTCCAGCGAATGATTGACATGACTATTTGTAGTTTCATAAGGCCCTTTTACAGCATCGATAATGTAGATTTTATTTCGTTTAACAACAAAACATCAGTAAATAGCACTATTCCACCTAGCCTGCTTTACTGAGTGGATTATGGTTTTATATTCACATTAGTTCATTTTTGAACAATTACAACCTGTGACACATTCTCTATATTGCTTACCGCTACTCTAAATATTTGGTCAGAAATAGCATGTAAGTATGGCTTAAAAATGAGTGTAATAATGAGTGTAATTCCTGCACGCGCCAACCAAGCTTTAGCTCAACACATGAGAGAAGGTTTTGCTGTCATCTTTAAGGTGTGCGTGCTCGTGTTTTCAGGAGGCGTGGCTTTGGACAGCAGGGGAGGGACGGTGTTTCAGAGATTTATGCTAACAGTCTAGCATTGTGGCAGATCACCTACTGCACCTTTAATATGTGTCTGTCAATTCGTTGGGCAGGGAAAACCGCACTCCCACAACACGTTGTGGTAAGGATTTGGATCCTATTTTAAAGTCAGGAAATTTAAAACAAGAGATTTGCTGTTTTTATCCCTCCAATATGACTGTGGACACACTATACCTATACACACAGTTCTGTCCAAACAGCTTCCAAAAGATGATTTTCATATAGGTGCCCTTTAAAAGACCCCTCTAATGATTTTTGTATACTAAATATTGGATATTGAGATTGTACAGTAATAGGTGAATTTCAGGTGAATCTGAACTGTCTGAAAGAGCCATCACTAATTACAGTCTTTTTGTCGAATGTATGTAAACTTGCAAAATGGCAGATTATGATGTCATTGGCAGCCTGCAAACAGCATTTGACCCTCAGAGAAAGATTTGATCCTTAAGCAAAAATTTCAGACACTAAAAGAAAAGACCTGATAATTCAGTATTTTATATAATACGTAAAAGTTTTTTGGTCTTGGGTGGGTGTAAACAAAATAAGGAACCTCAAAAAATAGGATAATATAAAGACATACCTTTTCATATGACACAGTATCAAACATTTCCTTGATCTGAGTTGGATTTTCAGCTAAACTGGAAATTGGCCTGGATGAATTTAGAGAATCCCGCCCAATAGCTCCAAAGCAGGTGTCCAGAAAGTGGTCCTCCTAATAAACAAAAGACCTTGTGAGACCTTTGTCAAAATCTATAGTAGAATTATTGTCTTATTTATTTATTGCATATTTCATGTATACATCAAGTTATTTCTTAGGTTATCACTTTTTCCATTGCAGGCAGTTTTGTGTTTTATTTTACCCCACAGTATGTTTTTGATGCATTGTATAGAGAGATTTGAAGGTTGAACATACAACTTTAAGCTCTGGATAAACTGCCTCCACGGACACAGATTCCATATAGCGGGCAAAGCCTTCATTCAGCCATATGTCATTCCACCAATCCATCGTCACCAGGTTCCCGAACCACTGGAGAAATATCACTTTTAATGTCACTGGACTATAAACCATTGGACCTGATCAAGCATGATAATAACAGATGAGGCTTTTGAGAGTTGGATTTCTAAGTAACCTGATGTGCCAGTTCATGTCCTATCACCATTGTAACCCAGAGCTTATCGGAGGCTGATGAGATGTCAGGATCATACAGGAGTGACGTCTCTCTGTAAGTTGTCAAACCCCAGTTCTCCATCGCGCCTGACTGGAAATCTGGGATAGCTATCAAATCTGGCACACATCATGAAATAAACAACAAAGTCAAAACCC
This sequence comes from Danio aesculapii, assembly GCF_903798145.1. Lineage (NCBI taxonomy): Eukaryota > Metazoa > Chordata > Actinopteri > Cypriniformes > Danionidae > Danio > Danio aesculapii. Next base: position 55,893,322 of record NC_079439.1, read on the forward strand.
AGAGGTGCATCCTTTAACTTATGCATGGAAACATCATACGGAAAGGTACGGAAAACACAAGCTGCACTCACCCAGTTTTGGCAGTGGATAAAGTATGTTGAAATATTGTTCATAAAACTCCAAAAGCCTCAAAGCAGCCTCCAGAGCATAGTGTGTCTGGTGCCATTTCTCTGGAACTGCGTAAATAGAAATCTTTGGGAGAAGACAAAATAGCTTTTTCAAGATGCATTTCTCATACAAAGCAAGTGAGGGTTTTTGGGTTCACATGCTTCTGCTTCATGTTGTTTAATCCTCTCTAGTTATACTTACATTAATTCCGGTAGCAGTTAATCCACTAACAGACATAAAGTCGCAGACGATGAAAGCCAACAGGTATGAACTCATTTTCACACTCGCTTCAAAGTGGTCTTCAAACAGACCGTTGCTGATTTCTACAGTTTGTTCCTGTAAAAAATGTAACATATTCAACATTCAACCAAATGTATGCATTTGTTCAAAATGTATTGAAATATTGTCACATAATAAGCTTTTATTAACATTTTTGGTAACACTTTACTGGAAGGGGTGTTCATAAGACTCTCGAGACACCTTTATAATTATGATATACCACTTGCATGTTATGAATATGAATGAAATTTTATGCATGCATATGCAGTCATGCAATTTTAAATGGAAATATGACATTGTTTGAGATGTCTTTGTTATGACAATTTGACATTTACAAAATCAAACATCTTTGTTATAAAAACTTGACATTACTAAGACAACATACCAGTAACTTGTCATAAATCTGTCATAAACATGATTGTCATGTAGCCATTATTACAGTATTTGTCATGAACATTCTTATCACTTTTTTGAGTGGAACATAATTATAGCCATTATCCAAATTTGCCACTTAGATTCTTAGTAAATGTGTCAAAACTAGGCATGGGATGATAACCGTTTTCAAGGTATACCGCGGTTTGGAAAAGTCAAGGTTTTAAAACCGTCAAAATTTTCCGCAATACCGTTCCTAAGGTGTGTGTAACAATTTATTTATTTATTTTTAATGTTTTTTTTTTTTTTTTTTTTAGGACAGAAGTATCTTCAGCAGAAAATATATCTAAAGATGCCATTTTAAATTGTAAAAATATCTGTTTTTGAAACAAATTAAGACAGCAGCAGTCAATAATTCATTTAGCCTGACATGTTTACTCTTCCAAAATATTTCAAATGTTACTCAAAATAAAATGTATTGTGTTCAAAAGGGAAAAAAGTTTTAGTTTTTTACCCAGACATTTAAAAATAAGTTATTTTAGAGAGTAATCACAATACCGAGATACCATGAAACCGTGATATGTTTATCCAACGTTATCATACTGTCAGAATCTTATATCGGCCCATGCCTAGTCAATGCATAATTAATATTTAATGACATTTTAATTCAATTTGTACCACTGTTATTAAATATCACAAAAATAATTAAAACAGAACAAATTTTTGCAACGCTGTTATAATATTCATGACAGATTTATGACAGATTTATAAGTTACATTGTCTTGATAATGTCATATTGTCATGACAAAAGCTATGTTTCCATCCACCTATTTTTATGTGCAATTAGGATACGGGCATAAAAAATGGTTGATGAGACGCCAAGATGCTCATATATTTTGAAAATGCGCATAAAAAACATATGCGCATAACTGAGTAGGATACACTTTTTTTTTTATTGTTTTGGTCATTCTAAAATGCCTATGCATTTCAGTTTTAGTGTTATTTTATTATTAATTACCTCAGAACTGTCAAGAGCATCTGTGCTCTGCGTCCCACACCTCCAAATGCCACCACAAGTTCATAGCGAGTCAGAATTGCCTTATGAGGTGCAATAATGTATTAAATAAAGAAAAGATCCACAAAGCTTCTCTTACCGCAGCAATTTGCGTTTTTACTTTTGACACAGAAGTGAGGATTTTGTCTCTTTGACTCATTGGATGGAAATGTTGCTTTATTTGCACGTCTTTTATGCGATATTTCAGTTTTGCGTATAAATTTAATTTGCATCTTTGGATGGAAACATAGCTCAATCTCAATCTCAAACAATGTCACCTTTGCATTTACAAATACCTAAAACATGCATAAAACCTCATTCATATTCATGAAGTGTCTTATAAACATAGTCTTATGCACACCCTCTTGAAGAAAGTTGTTACCACATTTTATTATTATTATAATAATATTCTCCAGTTTAATATATTTTTCTCATAAATTTTGCAATTATTATTATTATTATTATTATTATTATTATTATTACTATTATTAAAATGTTCTGCAGATTAATATGTTTTTTCCAATTATTATTATTATTATTATTATTATTATCAAACACAGTTAATTTTATTATTAATAAAAACAGGTATTTTTGTAATTTTTTAATATAATGAATTCAGTTGATTACTAAAAACGGCTATATAAACAAAACAAGCTTACTAAAGGCATGTTCGATAAAGCAATATGTGATGGGCCTCTTCTTATTCTGACAGTGTAATTAGCTTTGAAAACGGGCTCATCAAAACAAGGCAGCGCCATCCGGGCAGATGTAGGTTCAAAGTGGGTGGATGCCAAGACTCTTTAGTGAAGGAAAATAAATCAGATTGATTATTTAGCATTGAGTTACAATTTATGTACACATTTATTGCATATTATTGCTTTTTTACAATGCTACATTAAGCAGTTGTAACCACACAGTACCTTGTCTCTCCTGATTTGGTCCTGTATGTGCTCTTATAAAAGCCATAGAAGCCATCACTCAGCGGTGCGCCAAACTCCAGATACAAGAAATATTTTTCCCCAGAAGTGAGGATCTTTGGGGAGAAGATGGCAATCTGCTCGTGTAGAGGATACTCGAGAACAGACAGTGTTTTGTCTGACAGATGGACTTCATGCTCGTCAAGAACAGTGGCGGTGTAGATCTTCAGGTTCTTGCTGTGCAGCACCACCCAGTTTGTGTTGTTTTTCACATCGATTTCAATCTTGACGGATCCACTGAAGCTCAGTGTGGTCAGATTGGGATGGATGAGAAGATGATAGTGTACTGGCACTATGTAGTTTGGCAGACGCACTTTACTCCATGGGAAAGGTAGGCCGTCTGTGGCCAGGTTATCACCAGCTGGACTATTGCTTTCAGAGGACTGGATATGACAGAGTGACTCCAAAAACAGCAGGATTAAAAACAGCAGATGCATCATGAAAAATAACTTGTAGTCAATGTTTGGTATAGATACTTATGGTTGGATGGTAGTCACTGTAACCTATGGAGACAAAAGTGAAGTTAATGATCACACATGTGTAAATAACTGAAGTTTTCTTTGGTTTTACTATGCTTATAGGCCCACACGGAATCTGCACGCACAGAATTTTCCGCAGATTTCCGCAGATTTTTAGCCCATCATTAATTCTGTTTATTTACTTGAGTAAATCTGTGTAAATCTATATTTATATAGTTTTTAAATTGATTACAGTAATATTATTGACTAATATGAAAATGTTCATCTGATCTATGTACAATGCAGTTTGTATAGTAATAGTAAAGATATTATATGAGAGACTTGCTTTGTTCACCAAATAAAGTGAATCTAATTGGATTTGCATTTTAAACATTAAATAAAAGTTAAAAAGATATTATTTTTTATTTCACATATTAAGGTTTTAGTTATGATACTCCCAAAATAATTCCACAGAAATAGCAAAGAACGTCCGCAGATTCCGTCTGGCCCTACTTATAACTAAGAATCTGTCTTTTTTCTGCACACTCTACAATAATGTTCCATGAGTTAATGTAAGTAATGCTTTTTTGACATAAACAATCAATAAACAATATGTTTGTTACAGTACTTATTCTTCATTGTTCCTTATGTTAGCTGATGAATTGTTAGTTAATGAAAATACAGTTATTCATTGCTGGTCCTTGTTAACCCGCAGGTACTAACTAATTTTAACAAGCACACATTTAGATTTGAATAATCCATTACTAAATGTTAAAATGTTAACAATAAATATATTTCATAAATGCTGTACAGATATTGTTCGTTTTAGTTAATTCATGTATTTACCAACATTTCTTAGCAACAGTTTACAGCATTCCAAAATTTAATAATTTTCATTTTTCTTATTTATTTTCATATTGTTGCAACATTTCAGAAAATTACATTACACCAATAGATTCAATTGACGCCTGACTGAGAAATACGTTCTATGTGTCATTTAAATATTAACTTGGCAAAAACAATATTTCCAAAATAATCTTGAAACTGTCATGACATCCCCCTTAAAAAAATTCAACATAGGCTCATTCTGAAAACGACCCCTATAGACGTTTCTGGAGACCGCGAATTATGTAGCCAGAGGTACGTATGGCTGCATTTCATTTTTTAAACGAACGCTCAATCATTAAAATTGGTTGGTTTTAATGAAGTGGGAGGGTTGGTCAGTCGATTGGCCAGTTAGTCAGTCACTCAGTCAGTCATTCAGTCAGTCAACTGCGGCCTCTGAGAGAAATTTAAGATCTCAAAAAGCGTATTTCGTGGTCTCCAGAAATGTATATATTTTGCGGTCTCCAGAAATGTATATAGAGGTACGTTTTCAGAATGAGCCTGGGTTGAAAACATTGTAGCTACTAATTTGACTATTTTTAATAGTGCTAACATGGCAGAGTAATATAACACATAACCACCAGTATTTAAATAAAACAATTACCTAGCCTAAAAAAATAATAGAATGTCCATAAGCTAGACTGATAATAACACACTAATTAGAAAGTAAACACATCACATTGTACACTAATTTAACAAACTCTGACTCTGGTTTGCTACACGAGAATGTTAAAATACACATTTCATCATAACATTAGTTGAAAATGTGTCACATTAAAGCACTGTAAACATCCTAGCACATGTTAGAATGACCAAATTTCTACTTAAAACAAAATAACACGCATTGCAGTGCTGCGCTCTCCGTTGACCTCAGTAAGCAATGTGAGAGAGCATGTTCACGGTGTACATCGACATCTGCTGTATACAGATTACATTGCAAGCTAGCTGTACGTTTGTGACACTGATGTGGTCTCTGTGCAGTAGAACAACAAGCATATACTAACAGCGTCAGTGAATAACAAGGCTCATTTTAACCGCTGTTTTAACCGTGTTAATGGCTTTACCTGAATTTCAGCTGGATCATTGTGTCGATGCTTTCATTTTCCCTTTCACTTGTCCTGCCCACAGTTCCTGGTTCGCAGCAGCAGCCGCGGCAGTGGATGGCACTGTCAGACTCAGACTGAGTGTCTGCATTCAGTGGACAACGCGAGCCAGAGAACAGAGGACTGACCTCCAGCCATCAACACGGACAAACAGACAGGTCATGTTCGAGAAGTAAACACGCCAGCTCACTGCTGCCACACTACAAAACACTGCGGATGTTTTTGTCATTTTGACTGTTATAAAAACAGTAAGTTACACAGTACTGTATACAGCCTTTTTATATGACAACAACGAGAATGATTATTATCACTCATGTCCTCTGTCCCTGATTTATTATTATTATTATTATTATTATTATTATTATTATTATTATTATTATTATTATTATTATTATTATAATTATTAGGCATTTTATTATTAGTAGTAGTAGTTGCATGTCTTAACCTTGACTTAACAGTTGTTACTGAAATTAAGATGTATAAAATTAATGTTATAATGCACATCTAAGTATAGTTATTCTCACAATGCTTGCTTTACTTTGCAAAAGAAACACCAAGATGTACATATGCCACTTTAGATGGCTACCTGCCACAAAACTAAACAATTAGACACCAAACATTGCAACCCAGGCTCATTCTGATTACGTACCCCTTGAGAGAGCAAAATAAGTCCCTGGACGTTTTTTTTGGCAGTTTTTATTTTCCGAATCCACCAGAGGCCGCTGTGTACGCTTTTTTAGATCTCAATTTTCTCTTATGAGTGCTATCCCGCCTGCTGTTCTCACGTAAATCCACCAGAGGCCGCTGTCGACTGACTTATTTACTGGCTGACCAACCGACCGATACCTCCACCCTCCCCCTTCCCTTAACCCAACCAATGGTGTTTTAAAAAGCACCGATTGACCCACCCACCCCTTACCTAAACCCAACCGCAGTGTTTTCAAAAGCAATCAAGAAAAAGAAAAGCCCTCGTTTTCAGATTTTTACCACATTCTCACCCTGTTATTTACTTTATTTTATTTTTTGCTTTTTGTTTTTGTTTTACTCGCTTTCTAGAACCATTCTTCGCCGGATTCTAACTGGAAACTGGATAACTGGGAAAGTCTCCAGAAATGTATATATAGGGCTACATTTTTAGAATCAGTCTATGTTAAAACATTGATTATTATAACTTACTTATTAACTATTTAGTTAAATGTAAAAAATTTTAATAAAAACAGTAACGGCTGAATTCAGCCTACACTAATGTAAGTATTATTCAGTCTCAAGAACAGTGGTGTCAAAGATAAACATAAATGTATGTATACAAATGTATTCACATGGTCAACATGATTCGAAGTATCCGGACAAACCTTGCATTTTTTTTTGTTTTTTTTGTTCAGTTTGGTGCCATCTTGTGATTGAATAATATGTAGGTTAGTATGCTTTAAGGGTGTACTTACGCTAGGCTGTCCAACCCATGCCAGGGTACATTTGACCTCCATTTCCCAGTTCGTTTAACAAATGTGAGTGCTCTAAATCATGCCCATGTGCGGTTCAGTTGGCCAGCCCTGGTCCAGTTGGAAGAGGTGGTCTGAAGTGCGGTTTGGTTGGGCTCGGTTGCGGTACGCTTAAGTGCAAAGTGCACCTGAGTGCGAAACTGAAGACGTGATATGCCTTTTAAGGGACAGTTTCACATTAATTTATTAATCTATCTTACTTTTTCCATGAACGTAAACTGTCATAGTTTATCAAAGACGCAACCCCCAAATAATGCAACCCGACTGAATAAATAAGTTAGTGTATGATCCATCAGCTGTTTTTGTTTATGTCAACTTTGAGTTGGATAATAACTATAACTATTATGACTCGAAACAATTTTCAAATTTTTATTTTTTGTGGCAAGTAGCAATGTAATAATAGGCCTTAAGTATAACTATGAACATAAAAAAGTGTCTAAAATAAATATGTATAAAATGAAAAATAAATTTGTATTAAATTAATTAAATACATTTAATTAATAATTGATAAAATAACAAATAACACACACACACACACACACACACACACACACATATATATATATATAATAAAAGCTAAAAATATTATCAAATATTTATTAATAATCATACGACTACTTAATAATGCTAAATAATAATGCTAAATACTTATGAAGCAAAGTGACTTAAGATATGAAGATCTGCATCATAAGAATCAAATGACTTGCAAAAAAAGTCCAATTAATGCTGCAACATTTGTTTCATGTCAAAGACACTTCAAATTCATCCAGATGTACAAAGCAGAAGGTAGAGCCGTTGCTGTTGATATTATCTGTCTTTCTCTAACCACAGACAAAACCAACAAAGAACAGGTGTGCATTTTTGGAAACACACTCTCACATTCTCATTTATAACATTTACATTTCACATCAGAAAGAACATTATAAAGAATTATTAAATTAAACCACCATTTGTCGAACAAATATTCTGAAACAGATGATGATGCAACTTAGGAGGAGACAGTGAGCAAACTACATACTCCTTCCCAAGGCTTTATGCTGCAAGTGAGTTGTTTTACCCCATGAATGAAACCTGATGCCAAAATAAGTGTATGAGCGTGTTAAGCAGCAGCAGTACAGGTCTTTGTGCTCTCGTTTTAGCACAGACATACAGTGTTTTGGCACAGATCCCCTGAGAGCAACACAGCGATGGAAAGATTCCATGGCGGGTGTGAAATCACATGACTGAAACTTGATAATCCCTTTCATTGCCCGTCTGAACTCATACAGCCAAACAACATCACCATGCTGCCTGCCCTCCTCACCACCATGATTTTCACAAGTAAGTTGCAGAGTTTATAGGAAAGCTAGCACAATTGCTAAAGACATCTATATTTCCATTGGACTTTTTACAATGCAGATTGTGTCAAAGCAGCTTAATGTAGATGAAGAAAAGACAATAAAAGCCATAATAGTTCAAACTGTTGAATAGCTTTATAACACTACTGAATTTCTAATAACCGGGCAGTTTTTGCTGTTTGTGTTTATATATAGAACATTTTAACCATTTACAAATATGGTGCTTGGGATTTTTTTTATGTTTTGAAATGCAGTTTCTGTGTATATTTAATCAAAAACATAGTAAAAAATAGAAATATTGTGAAATTTTATTTAATTAAAGTGATAAAAAGTGTTTAATTTGTTCATGTGACGGAAAAGTTGAATTTTCAGCATCATTACTTCAGGCTTCAGTGCCACGTGACCCTCAAAAATCATCCTAATATGCTGAAATCAAGCCCAATAAACATTTAAAATATTATTATAAATGCTGAAGATGATGCTATGATTATGCTAAGTTATGCTGCTTCATATCTATGATTATGCTAAGTTATGTTGCTTTATATCTATGATTATGCTAAGTTATGTTGCTTTATATCTATGATTATGCTAAGTTATGTTGCTTTATATCTTTGTGTAAACTGTGATCCATGTTTTAAGTTTGTTTAATGAATAGAATGTTTGAATAGGCAGTAAATAGAAAAGCAGCTGCTTATTGAGATATATTTTCTTTAGGATACTTTGGTGAACAGCCCCCCCCCCCCCCCACACACACACACACACACTTTTGTTCCAAATATGCATATTTTATAACAGTATAATTACTGTCTTCTTTGAATTTTCAAAATTCCAAAAAATTATCAGAGTTTACATAAATTCATATTCCAAAAATTTGACCTTGGACCCCAGGAGGAAAATGGCTCATAAACCACACAGAATGCAGTATTTTCAAAATGTAAAGATACAGATTTTTTTTCTGTAATAGTTGGGTTTAGGGGTAGGGGGATATGGGATGTATAGGAAGTCCCCACAACAGCAAATATAGCACAAGTGTGTGTTTGTGTTTTCAAATTTTTCATCCTTTTCTAATGTCAGTCATTTTTTTGACCATGAAGTTGTTAAGCTTTACTTTTTAATCTCTTAAAGCTATGTTTCTCAACCAACACTGCATGATTTGAATGTCTCCTTGTCTCCGCTAATGAGCTGATGATCTGTATCAGGTGTGTTTGGTTAAGGAGACAGAGAATATGTGCAGAGTTGATGGTCCTCCAGGAACGTGGTTGAGAAACACTGCTTTAAATTAACTTTGATTCTTAAAATGTAGACATAAGAAATGCGACACCGAGCATCATCCTATTCTGATGAAGCTTTATTATTTTTTGACTGAAGAGGTGTAGGCTTATTATGCACACCAATCCTAAAACTCTACATAGCTAACTAATCTGTTTTGTAACCACTGTAAATCTTGCTGTGTGAAGTGGGATCAGCCGCTGTCCCGTTTGCCCTCCTGTCTCCTCCATTTCTCCTGAACACTGGTCCCACTGGTCTGACCGTCCTAGTGTGTGTGGTCCATGACATTCATCAAGGAGAGATGGAGCTTGCCTGGATTTCGAGCGGCTCCAGAGACACTAATCCAGCAGTCTCTAACCTACTGCAAGGACACAGCGGTATCCAGAGCGCTCTGTCCGTCATTTCTGTGGCCTCATCTGAATGGACGTCATACAGCTGCTTCATGAGTCACCGAGGCTCCGATCAGCTCATGCACAGACATTATGCAGGACTCCCAATGCAGACAAACCGTAAGCTCTTTCATTTTTTCTTTGTCATGTTTGTCTTGTCTTGTCTTAGTGTATATACACTCTTAGAAAAAAGGGTACAATGTTGTACCAAAGAAGGTACAAACCCTTGTCACTGGGGCAGTACCTTTTTATGGAACAGAATTGTACCTTAAGACAAAGAAACAAGTTTGTACCATTGCAGTTTGTATCTTTAAGGACATGATTTGTACCATGGAAAACCAACATGTAACTTTGGTTTTTAAAACCTGCAGATACAATATTGTACCTTCATTAAAGGTACAAATCTGATCTATGAAGGTACCACTACAGTGACAAGACACTTTGTACCTTAACAGTGTCAAATGTGTTCCTTCAAGAACTATTTAAAGGCGTTTTTCTATATCCAAAATATGTCGATTTATTTTCAGTAAATACAAAACATCAAACACATTTTAAACAATGTTTTTGAAAAACTCTTCTTTTTGTGTAAGTGTACCTTTTCCAGTTACAATAAAGGAATAAAATTACTTTAACATAAATCAAAAGATCTATTTTTTGCTAAACATTTCACAACACGTTTCACAAAAATGTTACAGAAACACATTCTCCCATGTACAATATAAAACTTTTTTTTCTCCAATTTTCACACATATTGTTGTAATCACTTAAAAGTTAATTTAATTTACTTAATATTAAAATAGAAAAGGAATTATGCAAAAGTGTTGTAATGAGATATGCACAATGTTTGATTAGCTTTACAATAGTAAAATGTCTGCATGAACACTTTGCATATGCAGGACTTTTGCCAGCTCACGCGCGTATTGGAAAGCAAACGCCAAAAGGTGCGGATATCAATAATAAAAATGGATTTACCAGAAAATGCTTATAAATGTTTATTAAAATACCTTAAATGTTTAGTTTACAATACCTTTAGTTTAGTTTTACCAGTTGTTTTGTTTTATAGAACTTAATAATTATTTTTTATGAGGTTCTTTAAACATGCATTTAAATGATGATTTATGTTGTAATATGGAAATTATTCATAAAATCACTTTGCCTCTTCCCAGTAATATTTATTTTATGGATATTGTAATAAAGAAAGAGTTGTCCAACACTTATGTACCTTTTTAAGTAATGAGAACAATTGTGTACCGTCATTTCAATTGTTCCATAAAAGGTACAGAACAGTATCATAAGAGGTCTTTTCTGTACCAATTTGTACCACCATGTACCTTTTTTTCTGAGAGTGTATAAGACGACATCTAAATGTGTATATGCTTATATAGCTGATTAAAAATGTACCAATGCTAAATTCTTCAGGATATACAGATAGCAGATCATTAAGTACGATACTGTACCAATGGTTTCGGCCTTGTATACAGTACCTTCTTTTCACATTTTTGGGTTTGTCAGCACCAGAATTTATAGTTGGATAAACTTAGAGCGCAGTGAATGAGAGTACAACAAAACATTTTTTTGCATTAATATTTGCTCAAATAATAAATGAAAAACTTATCAATAGTGTTATCAAGTTTTCTGAAAAAGGAAACAGCAGCCAGAACATCACATTTACTGTCCCACTCATAGATGCTACATTAGAAACACCTTGCATAATTATTTATATTTTTTTGTAATGTGATGCAAAGATTATATAATGCAAAGTAAAGCTTTATAAATGTACATACGTTTTTTTTACATCAATATATATTGTGGATGTAAAATTATTATAAAAATATTGTGTGAGTCTCACGATCAGAAAAGAACTCATTCTGTATGATTAATCAGCCTTTTGAAGAATGAGAGGAATGTCAGCAATGTCCTCATAATTCATCATGTCCTTGCAATACCTGTGTCATACCCATGTTATTATACACATTTGTGTCCTGAAACAGTATGTCACACACTCGCAATTGTATCAGAAGAGCATGTAAAACAGGCCCGTTGCCAAAGGGGGTGGGGGGGTTCGGGTGGTTCAAAAGACCCACCTCAGGTTCAAAATTTGTCCCATACATGAGCTAATCTGTTCAATGCAAACAATAATTTTTCATGAGTCCAACATCCAGCTGTGCAAGAAACATACATTCTGAAGTGAAGTGACAATAATATAATTTGTATTTAATTTTTTTTTCTTTATTCTAAATGTTTAGGAAATATTTTATATCAAAAAGTGTGGTTATGAAGACCATCCGACAAGCTAATCCAGCTAAAAATAGTGCTTAAAGTATCATTAAAAAGCAGTATGTTCCTTCATTCATTTTCCTTCAGCTTAGTCCCTTTATTCATCAGGGGTCACCACAGCGGAATGGACCGCCAACTTATCCAGCTTACACAGCGGATGCCCTTCCAGCTGCAACCCAGTATTGGGAAACACCCATACACACTCATTCACACACATACACTACAGCCAATTTAGCTTATTTAATTCCCTGTAGCGCATGTCTTTAGATTGTGGGGAAACCGGAGCACACAGAGGAAACCCACGCTAACACGGGGAGCGCATGCAAACTCCACACAGAAATGTCAACTAACCCAGCCGGGACTCAAACCAGCAACCTTTTTGCTGTGAGGTGACAGTGCTAACCACTGAGCCACTGTGTCGCCTAAAGCACTATGTAAATCTCATAATTAAATATAAAATGAAGCGAATCACTCCAAAAGAGCCAGCCCTTTCACCAGGCTGGCTACGGGCCTGTAAAATAACATGTAATATCAGCCTGTCATTTCTGTAAATATTTTGAAATTCAGATCTGTAAATCATTTCCTTAAAATGTACTAGTAATATGGCTTTCACTTCAGAAATGGCTGAAGATGAAGAAACATCTGATACATGTTCAGACCACAACAGCAGCTTATTACAAGGTACAGTAACAGAACACTTGTTATTTTTAAAGATTCCCTTCTGTATTTGTTTTGCACTCATTTTCTGAACTCTTGCAGATGTCCGAGCAAACAAGGATCTATTATTTATTCAAGCTCTCAGAATTCTCCTCATGAAAACCACAATTTTTAACGTTTTAATGACAGCACAAGCCGTCATAAAGTGGTAAGCGTTCATATCACTGCACATGCAATGTCCAAACCCTTTCAAAAATACTGCTAATTTTCATAATTAAACTGAAAGCTGTCATATTTGTCTTCTGGAAAATTGCAGAGTTTCAGAAACAACTGTCATGGCTGTCAGAGTTAATTGGCTGCGCTGCTGGAGGAGTTTTTACAGCAGACGGAGGAGCTCGGTTGATGCAAATGAGAGTCTGAGATGTTGATGAGCTGCAGACCAACATCACGCCGCAGACGCAGGTGCATCAATGTGTGGCCAGATCAGAGCGATAGCTGCTCCATACCACATCATATACACAATACAGCTAATGCACTGCACTACAAGGTGCTTTTCTAGGCCATTGCCAAAAACAGGAAAAGCTTCAAGTGGCTTTGTAAAGTCAACTTTCACTAATGTGGTACTGTCTGACAGTGAGGGATATTTAATGAAACTTTGCTGTATGACAATGAGTTCACTGTGCATAACACTCTAAAGTAAGCTGTTTATATGAAGAGATTTTGAATGAATGTGAGTTTATTTTTGGTATGGATTATGAACGTTTACTATTGGTTATAAATACACTACCATTCAAAAGTTTGGGGCTGATAAGACTAAAAGACTTTTAAAGGTTGCATTCATTTGATCAAAAATACAGTAAAATATGTTATATTGTGACCTATCATGAAGTTTCTTTTAATATGTTATATATTACAGATTTCAGTCACAGGTTTCAGAAATCATTCTCAAACACTGATTTGGTGTTCATGAAACAGTTTGTGTGTCTGTGTGTGTACACCTTGTATTGTTTACATTGTGGGTACCAACAGTGTTGGGGAAAGTAACTTTTAAAAGTAATGAATTACAATATTGAGTTGCTCTCCAAAAAAGTAGTTGCATTACTTAGTTACTTTTTATGATAAGTAATGCGTTACATTACTTTTGAGTTACTTTTTATTACCTGGCTGAGGCTTGATCTCTTTCCGAACTTCTCTTTTTTAATAGAAGAGCTCTGCAGTTAACAATGCACTGCATAATCTACACTTACCTTTAAAAAACACATCAAAATAAGATTTTAGTATAATGTTATCTGAGAACTTCCTGACCCCAGAGCTATACATGTTGTTTACAGATTATTGAAAGTTTGAAGCAGTGTGTTTGCTACTTTTGTACTATTTGTCTTAAGTAAAATCACTGTCCATTTAGAAAATCCTCTTTTCCTTTTCTTCAATGTGTTCGAAATAATGAACACATTCTCTCATTGACTGCATGATTTATTGTGACTGTTTTCATTTGAATTCAGCAACTTTTAAAAAAGCTTATTAATTAAACTAAAAAGTAGCTCATGTTACATTTTCAAAAAAAAAAAAAAAACTAATATTATTACTTAATTTTTTTATAAATAATATTATTACGTAGCTTACATTACTTGTAATTTTGTTGTTGTGGGGACATTTGTGCCCATGAGGAAAATGGCTTATAAATCTCACAAAATGAAGTATTCTGAAAATGAAAAGTGCTGATTGTTTTCTGTACGGGTTTGAGGGATGGAACATACAGTTTGTACTGTATAAAAATCATTTGGACTGGAAAGACTGCTTGAAGGCTGTATTTATTTGATACAGTAAATGTAAATACAGTAAAGTTACATTTTGACCTATTGTTGAAGTTAAATTTAAAATGTAATTTATTACCTACAGTTTATTACCTAAAATGTATTTATTATCTAGTCACATTTCACATGATTGTTCAGACATCATTCCAAAACACTGATTTGTTTATCATGAAACATTGTTTTATGTATGTATTCTGGATTTAAAAAAAGAAAGAAAGATTTTTTACAGTGGGTAGCACCATCACCTCACAGAAAGAAGGTCGCTGGTTCGAGCCTCGGCTGGGTCATTTCGTATTTCTGTGTGAAGTTTGCATGTTCTTCCCTAATGGGGTTGCGGCTGGCAGGACATCTGCTGTATAAAGCATATGCTGGATAGGTTGGTGGTTCATTCCACTGTGGTGACCCCTAAATTAATAAAGCCGAAAAGAAAATGAATGAATGAAATAGTAATTTTTGGTAATGTAATAATCCCCATCATTTATAATCAATTTAATAGGCCTTTTCATAAAATAAAGCATAAAACTATTTACAAATATTTACCTTTAGTCTTCATTTTGTAATATTATAATTCCAATTTAGTGTAGTTCTTGACCAGTTTAATTGGTTCTTATTGCTCAATACAATTGTCAATTTCTTTAATTTGACCTTTGTAACACTGATTAAATCTTACTTTTGAAACATTTAAAATGATTTTACTGTTATTTTTTTATCAATGTAATGTATTCTTAAATTAAAATTTAAAAATAATACTAAAAAACAAAATTAAAGTCTTTCTGACCCTGGTATTTGGAATGGATATGTATGTTACAGAAAAATACTATTGACTAAATACAATTTCTAAATGTTTACATCTTTGATTTACTGTTGTACCATGGTAGCTTTTTTACTATGGTACTATGGCTAAATGTACTGAAATGTTAATAGACGATTAATGAACTAGTCATAACAGAAATTGTCAATAAAAAAAAAAGTCGGTGTTTTGATGTATTTTTCATTTATTGTTTTAAATAACACGTTTTTTCATTTTTTTTCTTGTTTTTTTTTTTAAATAGCATCCGTACAATACTAAAACACTGATGTAACAATGGTGACCCACTAGGTGGCAGTACAATCACATCTCAAACGTTTTTCAACAGCAAGAGTATGGAGCTTAACTTCTAACAAGACACTATATTTCATAAATAATTTAAGTATAAACATTGAGCAGTCACTCTTCACAAAAAAAAAAAAAAACATGTTCACAAAAGTAAGAGAGTTCACAAGATCGAATGCGAAATGCTAAAACACAGGATGAAGGCTTTCCTTTGCAGTTACCCAATTGCACTCTGATACCTTGTTCGGGTTTTTAAGAGAAACAAACAAAAATCCAACTGTACACTGATTTAGTCAAACGATCCGTTTCAGATGCGGCCGATCACTGCCTGCGAAAGTCCCAGTGTTCCAGATACAATCGATTACTCTTGTCACAGTATTGTAGCAGCTCTTCAGCACTGGCAGTAGTTAAACAATGGCGTCTCTACAGTAGCAAGTCTTGGTTTTGGAAACGTTCGGATCAGGAGTGTTGGCATGGCTTCCTCAGCAGTAAGGCCCAGAAGGTATACAATTCAATTTCATCGAATGTTTTATGCGTCCATCAGGCCAAATGCCACACACTCAAAAGAAAATAGAGTCAAACGTAAGTGTTTCTGCAAATCCTTCATTTGCTTTGAAGCTCTCTGAATGAAATCACCGCTGATGTGCGTTCAGCAAAAGAACCACAGCTCAAGTTGCACTTCTGGCAGATGAAATAACCGCTAAAATGCTTACAGGGCAAACAAGCGTTCCACTGAACATATCTCAGACTTTGATTTATGAATCGAGTTGTTTTATGGCACTAGCTTGCGAAACCTATTTTGGCAAAACTAAATCTATAGGGAAGCCCAGAACCCAATCTGGCAAAAGTTTTTATGTGTATATGTGTGTGTGTTTTCTACATCATATCTTTGGTCAAGGATAAAACAAGGATGAGAGGAACTTAAGACTTTTGAGCAGATAGTCATTATTTGTTTGGCAAAGGGACAAAGGGAATAAATGTTATCTTGACGTCACGTGGCCCACTTACCCAATGTCCATTTTCTAGTCCACTCAATGAGAGACGTTGACACTATGAAATTAGTTTGAATGAGGATGAGACTTTTAGCATAAATATTGCGGTGCTTTTTAATGCCAGGTTCAGACTGAACAATGTTTTTGTCTGTTGTGTTAGTTAAATTTCGTTGTGATTTTGACTCAAGCTGCTTGCTGACTATTTAAAGGCATGTGTGATGTCACAGAGAAGGCAGAACTAGTTACTGACTAATGTAAATGTTAACAAACAAAGGCTTTTGAACAAGTCTTTCCCCCATTGCTCCTATTGTTCACACATTGTGGAGAACTGGAAAAAAATTCAATAAGCCAGTCTTTCTGTAAAGTGTTGGATATCCATCGTGACAGCTATTCTATAGACTGAAATAATGTCAACTTTTGATGTTGAAAATGAACAAAGTGACTGTTATTGTTTTTTGGTTTTATTGATTGAAATAACACATACAGAAATAAATCCGTAAAAATAACTGAAAATGTACTGTCGGCTCACAACTTGTTTTTTGAACCATAATATATATGACCAACCTCGACGATAGTCATTTTGACTATAAAAAAATTAAATAAGTCACTTTTATAAATGTTTCAACATCAGAAGCTACTGGAGCAAAGATCAATGGCCAGTAATGCAACTTGAAAGGCTAAATGAACCTAAAATAATAACAAACAATTAACTTTTTTAAGAGTATACTGCGGCCAAGCACTATAGGGCACTATAAATATTTTGGCTTCACTGTTTAGGATATTTGAGAAACACTAAACATAATGGCTGAAAGTTGTTTGTGAATCACAGTTGTCGCTGGAAGGATAATACAGCTCTGTCCGTAAGTTAACAAGAATTATTTAAACCATTTCTTACATTACCAATTACATTGTTTTATTAACGCCAACCCTAACCCTACTCACACTAAAGTAAAAATAGTAAATACCTTTGTACAGTGTCATAATAGCTGAGATATTTTGATGTGCATTTCCACAGCTGTATCCCTTCTAGACTTGACCATGAATCACTTCTTTTTGTCAAATTTATCAGGCAGAAATCATGCAATCTGATCCTGGCATTAAAAATTCTTCAGGACTGATGTTTGTTTCTACATTAAACAGGTAGTTTTTACCAAGTAAAAAGAATTTTGATTGTCACTTTTTTAATGAACGAACCTAACTACCAATGCAGCATTTCCAATGGTTGATGATTTCTGAATTAAGTGCACTTCAACCTTCCTCTGCATTTGCCATAATTCTTCAAATTGCTGATCAACGCTACTTGACAGTACTGAGTAGTAGATTTAAAAAAAATATACAGATAAAGTGAAAGTCTAGTCAACTTAATCCTTCTTTAAACCTCTATCACACAATCACTACGCCAGCCACATTATGAAAAATGTTCACCACAATTCTACAGAGCAAAATGGTGAGGTATGTACCTTTTTTTTGCAGAGACTTAGAGAAATGTATGAAAGAAAAACGCACAAAACATGAGCACTGGTTCCGTTGAACACTGTTTCCTAGTTGCAAACAAAAAAGACAAAATAAAAATAAAGTGCTTCCAATAAGATCTCCTCACCTGAGGACAAACACATGACAAAAAATTCACCTCACAAAAATCTACAATCTTGAAAAATTGATTTACACAAAATGTACAGTCCAACGAAGGTTTGTTTGCTAACATTCATTCTCCACACACACACGGTATATACAAAGTACTCCTAATCCAGAGTACTGACTATTTACACTCTCTGCCATTTTTTTCTTCTTCGAAACATTTATCAAAACACGGTACGCATTATAAAAGCACAGCGATGAGGAAGCTGCTCAGCAGTGCAGTGAGAAGCAATGAAAAAGGACTCAGCCCGGAAGCCGAGTTAGGGAAAATCTGCCAGCGCTCCTTCTTGGGATGTAGAGTCTCCATGTCTTTCAGGGCATTGTAGGCGGCAGTGGTGAAGTTGGCATCTCCTGTGGTGAGAAGGTCAAACACGCAGGAGTGGAAATAGATGTCCTTCACCTCCAGTTGGTCCCTGCACCTCCTGGAGGCACTTTCAAGGGTGAAGACGCCTCTCTGGGCTTCCACCCTGGGCTGCTGCTGCTGCTGCTGAAAGCCGGCCTGCTGGAGGCCAAGCACGGGCAGCTGGAGGTGTCCCTCCTGGTCAATGCGCTCTGATGTGGGGCAGCCGTTCATGCACAGCTGAAGGTCCTGCGTTTCATCGAAGGCCATGGCCAGTTCCTCAGGCATCCGCACGGCTAGTGTCAGGTAACGGCCCTGTTGGCGTATGATGATGGTGACCCCGATGTACGCAGCGTGGATTTCTACGTGCCGACCGGGAGATTTCTCCAGGATCCAGATGCTGCGGGTCTCACTGTCACCTCCGCTGATGGTGCCATCCACGAAGGCGGCTGGAAGGTCGTCTGTCACGGCCTGGTAGACCTTCTGGTCTGTGCATTCTTGGTATGGTTTGAAGATTATTGTGATCTTAAAAGAAGCACAAAGAGCATAGTTAGACTACAGAGTCTATTTACTATCTAGAGCGTGTTACTGATCTTACTGTGAAAATTCATTTGGGGGTATAATGTCACAGCTTTTTGATTTGGTAAGCAGGAGTACAGAACAAATACAGTCATGTGAAGAATGTACTTTTAATACTTTATAAAGTGTAAAAATATCAAGCATTTTACATTTTCATTTTAACAATTCACTTCTAATTCTTCAATCCCATGACCAAACTGTTTTCTGTACTTCAATAAATAAATTTGGTCCATTTTACATAACGTTTGGTCTGCTGCTGCTTTTTCTATCACCTTTATGATATCAGTAGGATTGATTCATTTCGATTTACATGAATGTCTACGCATGTACAAACATTTTGATTCCTGTGGACATACTCTGAATGAACACGCATTTACAATTATCAACAAATGATTTTTTTAATTACAATTTTTTTTTGATGATTCAATGTTAATGAATCATTATTAGTTTTACATTACAGTCAATATTATAGTATTTATTGCCAATTTTGCAGTATTTTTGAAATAGTATTAGTGTTTTTTTTTAAATATCTATTTTATTTCAGATTAGTTTTATTAATTTAAGCACTTTTAGCAATTTTAACTTACATTTTTTTAAATTATTTGCAAAGGTTAGTTTTAAATTTAGTTTAGTTTCCATTTTTTATTTAAAGCATTACTTTTAACCAAGCGGCAACCTCACGCTCTCCTTCGGGAAGCCAATACGAAGTAACTAAAACTGCAATTCATCGACTCGCCTTTGGGGGCTGGCTCCAGGAAATCCAAATGATTACTGACTGCAATAATAAATTGGAAAGCTGATAGTAAATTACAGCTGATAAAACATGTTTACAGCCTAATACAAAAGATGGCTTTGGTTCATATATTATTATTAGCCTTCATGACAACTGTGAGGGGGTGAATTTTTTATAACCCATCCGTTTCGTTTTTATTAAGTTTTATACAGGCTGCATAATTAAGGGCGTGGTCACTTGAGCGACAGCTAGGTCTAACTGCTCGCTGTCTCGTCACCTCAGCTGATTCAGGCTTATTAGCCGCTGAACTCGGCAGATATATTATATTTTGGTTTTGTTTAATGTTTCTTTACACAAACTGTTCAAGTTGCCTCCATTTGCCAGGTGAATAAAAGTATATGCTTATATAGCATCTCTATAAATGTATTTGTTTTACTTAAGATCATTTATCATTTATAATTTTCTTTAAACCTGTAAAGCACTCCAGAATCTGACAGATTGATTAGTTGTAGGCTATAAACCTGTCATCTGAAATGTTGTCATACAGTGTTTGTCTGGATATCAATAGCCTTGCATTTACTAACATAGACTATATTTTAAGTGTTTGGAAGTAATTTGTGCTTTCCTCCTGTAGAAAAATGTCATAAGAACAATGTTCAATGTATTACAGCAGTGTTTTTAAAAATCTAAACACTTTATTGAGCACATGTGGTCAGAACACAAACGAGTCACAAGTATTAAGCGTTTCTTCAAAAGAAAAGTCTGTCTAATGCAAAATCACAGCATCTGCTCACAGTCCGTCTCTTTG